>NC_088334.1:41492500-41792500 GCF_036884655.1 Musa acuminata AAA Group
TGTTTCCTTCCTTAGGTGCTCATCTTCGTGATGGTGCTGATGCTGCTGCTCCAGTTAGAACATCATATGTAAGTTCATATCACCCTTCATCTGCTCGCTCTAGTGAAGCTTAAATTCATGCTTAATCTTGTTCGCCTGTATTTTCTTGATCATTTTATTTTGAGATAACTCAATTGGGCTGCTATGTTTAATCTACACTTGGTTCAAATGAACCATCCCTTTCCATATTGGATGCAACCAGATGATGATTGTCCTTGAGATGACACTCTGGGATCAGACTCGTATTTGATATATGTTCTGAGGAAAGATTTTATCGATCAAGGAGAGTAATATGCTGCTTACTTGTGTTCTACTATCTAACCGAAGTTGAGAAATATAATATAAGAAACAGTAGAATAGTATGATGAGTAAGAGGAAAACAAGGACTCTCTACATAAAAAGATTCAATTAGTGGCTTTTCTTATTTCAAGAAAATGAAGGAAACCGATGGAGTATGACAGCAAAGTCAGGCTCATCATATTACATGAACTCTATTAAGCTGAAGACTCTTGTATTACATGTATATAAAACAGGAATGATATGTATAAATATATAACGATGGACTGTAGAACCATATCTTGAAGAGTAGAAATGACGATCATCTCAAAAGGAGAAACTGATCGAAAAATCTATCTACCCAATCGTACCTTGTTCTTAAGCTTTCATTAACATGTTGAGCTTAGGCCTAACAATGTTATTGTAGGACTATGATTAGTATTCTAACTTGAAAATGTCCACTCCTCCTGGTATTTGACTTCTTGTGTTTGGCCATTAGTTCATCGTGTCACGGATATTAAGCAAAATAATTGTCAGTTGTGAAACATGTATATTAGATAGGGCATGATAAGGACATATCGTATAACAAATCTTTACACGGCAGTAAAATTTATTTGCAATTTTGACTCCTTTCCTGAGGTGGCCTTTTGTTATATTTTCATATGGTAGCTTAGGTCAATTTTCGGACAAGCAAGAGAATTATTATGGGAGACCAGAGGGTAGAAATGAGAAATCTCATAACTGCAGTCTTTTAGTATCTTAGGTTAAGTGATTGCCCTTTTTTCAGCGGATATTTGGGAGTTTTGTTGATTTGGCTTGTGATCTGCAAGCAATTGCAATGAGAAAGTCTGATGATATAAATTGGTTATACTAGTAGTGTGAATGGTGTGATATTGCTGCTGTTTGCTCGGTTGTAATTCCTCTTTATCATCTGAAGTTCTTGATTTGATTTTAGATATGACATTTAGACATGATTATTTCTCTATTGCTGACAGGACCCCGTCGGGTTGCATCAGACTACGACAACAAACCTTCTTGGGGAAGCTACCGTTTGCATGAATGAGCCAAAAGAACGTTTTTCATTCTGGAATATCGGGAGATTCGAGCGAAGAAACACCGGCTCTTCTGTCTCTCCAACCATTACTTTGGCGAGCAATGCGAACGTGAAGAGAAGTGCAAAGTTCGATGAATCAATTCCTCCAAAGTATAGAAAGCTGGGTAATAAAGATTAGTGTTCCGGTGTCGGGTGACAGTGTGCTTGCTATATTTCAAAATGCATGGAATGGAACTTATGATGCATCATAGTTGAATAATCCATGACCAAGTACCATCAAGAAGATGCATCATCTCTGTGGAGGATCCTATCGAGCATACGACGACGGTACTGCTTATGGGCTTTATATGATCTCACGGATCTCATTCCGAAATGATTTCTGCAGCTCATCTTTGTCAATCTGTGGACGTTTTGTAGTAGTAACCATAAGATGATGCAGTGTTTGCGATTGCATCAGATGTAAATTAAGCGACGTTTTACGTCGGCTTGTGTGAATGAACTTGTAATTTTACTTTTCTTGTGTGCTATTTTGCTTGTGCTGAGGCGTTGCTTGAGAATCCTATTTTGGGGTGCAGCAACAACATTTCATGAAGTGCATTCGACTTTGTTTATTTGACTCTCCTGAATCGATGTGATGCGAGACTAAACATGCTGCATATTGACCTAATAGGAGACCCAAGCCATCGTCCTGTCTTTAGTTGGAGCATCTCCGGTAGATGCCGTCGCAACATCGTGGCTCGTATAATAATGCATCTTTGCAATGCTCCATGTGCATGCCTACCTGTCTTCAACTTTTCTTCGAGTCAAGACTGAGAGGGCCCCAAACAGATGTTATTTCATTGAGACATGCACCAAACCAGTCCTACTTTAGTCACAGAATCCATAAGTATGACCACAATCACACACACACTCTCTATCTCTCTCTTCCTGCGGTGAGATGGAGTCCAGCCATTTGCTTCCCGTTTTATGAGCTCCACCCTTTCTTTTGAAAGCACGGAGATAAGGAAGCAGAGCAGTCAAAGACAGAGATGATGGCCGCGAGAGGAGAGAAGCCGCAGGTGACGGAGATGCCGGAGAACGGCACGGCAACTGAGACGGAGAAGATCAAATACACAGGTTGGAAGGCCATGCCCTACATCGTAGGTACGGGCATCTCCACACCGCCACTTGCTCATCGTGCTGCGAATGGCTTGTGATGTCTGAGCCAGGAAACTCGAGCAGGGAACGAGATCTTTGAGAAGCTTGGAGCGCTCGGCACCATCACCAACCTCGTCGTCTACCTCACCGCCGTCTTCCACCTCAGGAGCATCACCACCGCCACCATCGTCAACGTGTTCAACGGCACCACCAACCTCGCCCCCGTCCTCGGCGCCTTCCTCGCCGACACCTACTTGGGCCGGTACGCGACGCTGGGGCTTGCCTCCGTTGCTTCCCAACTGGTACTGCACTCCAAACTCCTCTCCTGTTTCAGTACACAGTCTTACCATTCCAGCATGTTAGGGAAGAAGAAGAACACTTGCACAGAGCTAAACTATAGGCTATTTATTGTCTTTGAGCAATTCTCGAGTTCAATCTATCTATCTCGAACACATGCAGCAGATGTGAGGAGGAACAGATTCTAGCGCAAGCTAATGTGCTATAGGATGCTGCTTCCAACTCAGAAGATTGGCAGTAACGAAGCTTAAAGCTGACACAGTTTCTTCTTTCTAAATACGCTTCGGATAAGGATAGAAGAAGTCGGGGTAGATGAATCCAATCCAAAGACGAATGTGCCCGTAGTTGACTGTCATAGTCTTATCGAATGAATGCCCACAAGACCACCCACCATATGAGCGCACTAACAAACTTGAATGGGTGTGGGCGACCCCCTATTATCTGAAGCATTATTGGAAAGCAATCTTGCATGAAATTTATAGGTAAAGAGAGTGCAACCCCACACCACCATTGTCTTGTATGTCTCATTAGAACATTATTGTCCATTGGCAACAATTCCGCCATAGATGTACGAGTGACATCGAGGAGGTCAGCTTTGCTTATCATTTTGTCCATCCCCCCAACCTTTCTGCTCGCTCCACACCTCTCACACAGTAAAGGGGACAAGATCTTTTATTTGGATCTTATCCACCAAAATACATACATATTATGGTCGACATGTCTTGATCAATAATATTACTACTGTTTGTGTATTAAATGTTTATTATAGTTTTTTTTTCTTCTTTCTTTTAAGAGATAATTAAGTATAGTGTTAACTTAGTTTACCATCCTTAATTAATCTATATGACTATTATTAATTTTTTTTAAAGTATTGTTTATCGATAAATAGCACATCATCTTAAATTTTACTGATGATAATATGTTCTACTGCCTCGGAATTAGTAGATTTTACCTGTTCGCTGCGTGTAGGGACTGCTCATCATCATGCTCACTGCTGCCGTCTCCCAGCTGCATCCTCCGAAGTGTGACCCCGGCCGACTCTGCAGTGGCCCGACACCCGGGCAGCAAGCCTTCCTGGTCTTCGGCCTCGCCTTCCTCGTCATCGGAGCCGGCGGCATCCGGCCATGCAACCTGGCCTTCGGGGCCGACCAGTTCGACCCCCGCACCGAGGACGGGAGGAAGGGCATCGACAGCTTCTTCAACATCTACTACTTCACCTTCAACATCGCCATGATGATCTCCGCCACCCTCATCATCTACGTCCAGAGCAACGTCAGCTGGAGCGTCGGCCTCGCCATCCCCGCCGTCCTCATGTTCTTCTCCTGCGCCTTCTTCTTCCTGGGTTCCAGGACGTACGTGAAGGTGAGGCCGGAGGGCAGCCCCTTCAGCAGCATCGCCCAGGTGCTGGTTGCGGCGTTTCGGAAGCGGCGCTTGAAGCTCCCCAATGACCACCCCGTGGAGTCCCTCCTCGATCCACCGCATCTCAGCTCTCTCATCTCCAAGCTCTCCTACACCAACCAGTTCAGGCAAGCACAAGTAGCAGCATCACCATGTTCTTCGCTGAATCAAACAGCAGTTTGATGAGTGTCTTCATGGATGGATTCAGGATTCTCGACAAGGCTGCAATCGTAACTCCCGAGGACGAGATCAAACCAGATGGGTTTGCCGCAAATCCATGGCAGCTGTGCACCCTGCAACAGGTCGAACAGGTGAAGTGCATCGTAAGGATCATTCCCGTCTGGTCCACCGGCATCCTGTACCAACTTGCAGCGACGCAGCAGCAGACCTATGTCATCTTCCAAGCCCTCCAATCCAACAGGCACCTGGGGAGGAGCAACTTCCAGATACCGGCGGCTTCCTTCGTGGTGTTCCCCATGCTGGCGATGTCACTCTGGATCCCCATCTACGATCGGATCGTCGCCCCGCGGCTGGAAAGGATCACCAAGAAGGAGGGAGGGCTCACGCTGCTGCAGAGGATGGGAATCGGGCTCGTCCTCTCCGTGGTCGTCATGGCAACCGCCGGCGTGATCGAGGAGCGGAGGAGGAGCCACGCCCTGCGCCACCACCAGATCGTGTCGCCCTTCTCCTCCCTGTGGCTGATCCCGCCGCTCATCATCCTGGGCGTCTCCGAGGCGTTCAACGTGATCAGCCAAGTGGAGTTCTACTACAAGCAGTTCCCGGAAAACATGCGGAGCATCGCGGGGTCGTTGCTCTTCTGTGGCTTCGCGCTCGGGGGTTACCTGAGCAGCTTGATGGTGACGGTGGTCCACCGCAGCACCGGGCGAGGGCAGAGCAAGAACTGGTTAGCCGAAGACCTCAACAAGGGGAAGTTGGACCTCTTCTACTTCTCCATTGCCGTGTTAGGGGTCCTCAACTTCATCTACTTCGCTGCTTGCGCCAAGTGGTACAGATACAAAGCTTAGACGTAGCAGCAGCAGCAACATATAGGTGTATATGTTGTCCCAATTAAGCATGTCAAGATAACAGAGCACAAAGGTCATCAAGTCTCATCGTTTGCTGCTTAAATTGAGAATTTCTTCTTTGGAAATTTGTGCTACACAGCAATTCAAAGGTATGGCAAAGGCGTATCAACAAACATATAGGTGCATATTTCTGTGAAAAAAAGGGGCACACAAAACAAACGTTTCTCATGTCAAAAGAATGTTTCTAATTCTTGGCTTCAGACGGGTAAGCATGAAACTGGGAGAGCTCCTTGGTCTCTGAAATCCTCTAGCGTTGCAAGTTCAGCAGCTCTCATCTCGTTATGTGCACTGCCCCAGTGGATAGCCAGTTCTTGGATTGAAATGCCGCCATCTGAACTGGAGGAGGTTCTTGGACAGCCACAAGGATTAGCATGGTTAGTATCTAAAACACCCAACATTTAGTACGAAATGCAGAAAAAAAGAAAAAGGGGCCATCCGTCTCTTTGTGCAAGAATACCTACCCACCCAAACAACATTGCCCAAGCATTTCTCTGCTCTTGGGCTGTGTACCATCATTTGACGATGAGGAGGTTGTTCTCATGACCACTGTTGCGCACGATGGGGCGCAGCGGATCGACTTTCCACACACCATCCACGATGAACTTGATCTGTCCAAGTACAAGAAAATTCTTTTTGTGTATTCGCTGGAAAAATCACTAATTAAGAAATGAACAGCTGCGCACCTCGTATCGGCCAGGGTACAATTTTAGCTGCAGAGAGAAGACACCTGAACTTGACCTTTCCATCCTTCTCTGAAAATGTCATATAAACATTTAAAATGTCATATAAAAGATCTATGAAATTTGAAGTTACGAAATATCATAGAGCATATGATGAACATTAGAAATGCCGAATTTTAATAAGTATGCAGTTGAGTGAGAGATCGAGTTAATAATAGCCCCAATAAAAATGTGAGGTGGTAAGACACGACATGAGATTCCATTACCACTTGACCTAAGATTTTGGACCTGATGATGTTCATCATGAGCATATGGGCCTTTTGTGAGCGCAGTGGCACATGTATGTGCCCTGGTCATAGGTACTGGAAGAAAGAACTAATTCCTTTTCAATATGGAAGGGCCTCATTTATACAAAAGGGAATTGGGTGTATTTGCCTTGGTCGGATTACCTAAGGTGTTTACTCTTTGCTGGAGTATCATGACACCCTCTGATTGTGAAATCCAGACATATACAGAACTCTTGCTCTCTTGGAGAGCATGCATGCTCTACTGGCTGAAAATAGAGGAAGATGCAGAGAAATTTGTACAAATGTGTGTCACATATCACCAAGACAAGTGGGAAGACAGAAGCCAGAAGACCTCTTGAAGCCTTGCCCTTGTACCAAGCTTGCCAAAGGTGGGAGACTTCAGATTGATTCTACTAGTTGTTGACCAATTTTCAAAATGTAATATTCATTGCGCTTTATTTCCTTGGTTTACATACATATATACATATATACATATATATATAAATACATACATATATACATATATATATAAATACATACATATATACATATATATATAAATACATACATATATACATATATATATATATATATATATATATATATATATAGCATTCTCATATCATGAAGAATGCCATGGTGGGATAAAAGATGTAAACCTCATTATCATGCTTCATACTTCCAAGTAAAACTGACCAATCGAAAACTACAACTTAAGTGTCGGGTACTTAACTACTGGATAGAGAATTCTCCAACTATCTACAGAAAGATTGTGGGATTGATGAAAAAAATTCATCACTCGAATTAACAAATTGAGAGTCAGACAGGCCATACTTGGCATCTGAGTGCAAATGAAGAGAAACAGTTCAGCTCAACAGCACATAAACTAAAAAAAAAAAAGTCAACAGATAAACAATAACCATATTTATTGATCATATAATTCTCTACATTCATAAACCATACGAACAAAAACTAGAGTCCAAATTTTATCATATAATGTTCTACTTCATATATCATTCGAACAAAAACTTGAAAGCCATAAAATGAACATACCTGACCAGTCCACCCATCAAAAGACCCTGCAAGTAGAACTTCTGAAGCAGAATTAGGCCAAACTATATTAGTAGTATGGAGTAGTAGTAAAGCATTTTGGGCAGAATCAATTCTGTTTTGTTTCTCTTCTGTTCGTTTTCGTGCTTCCCTATAAAAGAAATCTCAATATCATCAACAAACAATACAGTTTGCAAGAACATATTTCAAAAAAGATTTCAAATCAAGCTGGGAAAAATGCATACATAATCTCAAATGATATCTTTCCTTCTAAAACTGCCAATTTTGCTCGAATAGACCGCAACTTATTTTGGGCATTCATTATCTCAGTCTCTTGAAATTCCCATGCATCACAAAGGCTATGTAGCTCATCTGTTGAGTTTTTTTGGTGCTGAATAACCAAACTGAATGAGATAGTAGTTGAAATTATAAAAATTTGCCATTGTTATGAATGAGACTAAATAAGAACTGAGCAAACAAGCCAGCGAATCCAATACATAAATTAGATATTTCCACATTGTGTGAACAAACCTTTTGTTTCCGAAATTACAGAAATAGTGATAATCCAAAGTACGATACACTGAGGCCTAAAAGAAGATCTACTACCCTGGTTGCAAGAACCGTTATAAAATTACCCTGGACATGAAATGAGATCTTCGAGAAAGGAGAAAAGAAATGACAAGTTTTACTATAGGGGGTATTATTCATTTCAGAGCATCCAAAAATGCTAAAGCACCAAGGCAACAGAATCCTCAACTTGGTTTTCTTGGAAGGTTGTTCATGTATCAGTTCTTTTTATCATTCATTACCTATAACCCAACACCAGGATTACTAGGTTTGTTACATACATAGGTCTTACAGAAACAGAACATTATAAAAACATAAATATACAAGTAATATAATTTCTTTCATTACATTTAACTCACTACAATGTATTTACAAAAAAAAAATCTCATTTTTCATCTAAGAAATAAAATAATATGAAATAAATGAAAAGAATTAATACAAAAATAAAGATTCTATCAACTAAAAAATGGAAAAAGTATTCTACAATCATATGAATATTTAAACCAAGGAGAAGTAACATCTTTTTACAGGTCTGGTTAGAGTGAAGTAGTGGATTAAGTTAACAGTCTGTCAAAATGACTGACAGCAAAGTATAACAATGGGAATTGAAATGTAATACTAATAGAAAATGGTAGTGTCAGGATGTAGCAATTGTCACCTGAAGGTTAAAGAAAGAAAACACTATAAGGAACATTAGAGAAGAAATACATGATACCGATAGAAAAAGTCATGAAACTATCATTTTGATTATAAGAACTATGAAAGCAGATACTGCCAGAATCACCATCCAATTATTGATACAGCAAGCTTTATCTTCTTTTCAAAGATAACCAACAATAAGTCAAAGAATTTAAAAAGTAAAGCATAATATATTTTAGCAGTTATGTTTTTTTATGGAATTTTCCTCCAGGTAACATAAAAATGAAAGTAAAGATATGGCATCCCATATAAATAGGTAAAACAACGCTAAATGATAAGATACCAAGTAAAAAAATTTAGTCTATAGACAAATGCCACATACAACAAAAAGAAGAAGATATACATGACATACCTTTTGTGAAACAGCACCAGATCTAGATCTAGCTAGTTGAAGAGCAGAGCTAAGATCTGCCTCCAGGTGCTGGAGACGTAACTGTATCTGACTTTTGTCAGCAGCCGGTTCATTTATTCCGTTATCAGAATTAAATGAGTTCCGAGTTTGTTTATGCACACTCCTATATTCAGCATCTAAAGGGTCAGCTTCTAGTGTCTTTCTGTCATCAGTCGGAACAATTTCAGCAGCTGCAAAGCACACCTTCTGTATCATGAGTCGATATAGTAATCTAAAATGCAAAAAACAAAATTTGCAAATTACCTTCAAACTCTTTTATGGAAAAGCCTGCTCTTTTAAGGCTCCAACTCCTCCACATGTCTGGTGTTGAACTTTTTGTGATGTTGACATCTTTTGATGCCCCATTTTGGGAGTAAACACCACCAGAATGGTGTAAAAATATATTTTCTGATTCTACAGACTCAGATCTGCTATTTCTATCATTACTACAGAGAGCCAACTTGTGGGAAACTAATGCTGCATTCAAAAGTATGTGTAAATTTATTTAAAGATATCAAAATCACAAAGGCTTTCAGAAAGCAATATCTTGTCCATTATAAATTGTATGTTCACAAGGACCACTTTACAGACCCTTCAACAAAAGATATAATCCAAACATAGAGTCTAAACCAAGCAAGGTCAGATTAAAACTAAATGAAACATGATAGAAAATGTTTGTTTGTTTCCATCAAACTGAAGCCTGTTCTTGTTTGGGATCCATACATTATTTCTTCTTACATAGACTATCTATCAATGTTTTCAAAAACCTAGGTAGTCTGGCCAGGTGCTTGTAGTGCTGTAAACAGCTCATACCTAGATTGAAATGGGGGATGCAATTTATATCCAATATAATAATGCACAGGTAAAACAGATCAGGTGATATACAGGTCATCAACAAATAAACTCAGATGCAATTTACATCCAATATAATAATGCACAGGTGAAACAGATCAGGTGATATACAGGTCATCAACAAATAAACTCAAATCAAATCTGGTTCTAATTGGATTGGACCTCAGACTGGGTCAGAGTGTGGGGTATGATGGCAAGGGTAGATCAATATCCAAATGATGGATTTTTGGGCTAGCGTTTGAGGTTTTATATCCACTGAGATGTGAAGTGTGACTGGGTAAAAGACTATCTAATTTATTTTTTATTGTGCATATAATATATGCAGGTGATGACTTGTACACTCACCAGTGGCTAAAGTGGCTTGGAGGCTGAGGAAATCTTAACTTGAGCTGCCTGAAACTACCAAGAGAGACGAGAACCTAGAGACCCAGTGGAGTTGCCTCTCACAAGAAACTCTCTGGTACTTGGCAATAAGTTGATGACAAGAGGAGAATAAGTGAGGATTTTGTCAACATTCTAAATTATTATCTAGGCACATGTTCACGACACAGGCATCCATGGAAATACGAGAGTCCTGCAGATGACAAGAGGGTTGGCAGTGAGGGTAACCATCTGCATGAACAAAACATAGTAGATTGCAGGTGCAGGTGCAGGTGCCCAACACTATAGCCATGGCTCAGGAAGAGGTTTGTGATTACAATTATCTCACAAGCATTTCATCAGATCAATATGGAATGTTGCATGTCCCTATTATAACCAATGACAAGTCAATAGAAACAAAGAAAATTAACATGGACAACGAGGATATATGCTGACTACCTTATGATTAGTTACCAACTGATTGAAATAACACCCAGACCCCTAGATCAGGTCAATAGAGATAATGATGTTCACAATGGTAATAAATTTTAATAAGGTATAAATTTTCTAATGTCTAAACAATCACATTAGTCACTATAACTGTGCAGGATCTTTCTATTGAGCTCCTAAATGAACAAAAACATTTTTCCCAAAAAAAAAAATCATAATAATTACTCCTTTTCAAATTGATGTCATGTGTGCTTAATATTTGAGCAGCAATATAAATTGCAACATCTAAATTTATATGTTTTGGTAGTTTTTCATTTCGACGGAAAGCATAGGTATCATCCAAAAAGAGGAAAAGGAAAAAGAATTAAAAAACAACAAAATCTGAAACTAAACTTAGAATTTAAGTTTTCTATCAGATACCAATACCTATTTCATTACAACTTACAGATCTTTCGCCATAACTGTGAAGTGCAGAAAAACAACAAAACGTCTTACACATATTCTTTATATGTGGTCGGCATACCTCCAGAATTCAATGACTTAAAATTTTGTTAAACTCAGTACTAAAATGTTTGAGAGAAGAAAAGAGAAGACCGAAAAACAAGAAACATATTGTCATGGCACCATCAAAATATTTACCAAATTATTTCCCATGAGACACCATTGTCAATGCCAATGATGAAAAAAAGAATAATCAACAAATGCTCACATTTTAGATATCTAAAATACTTAAATACACCAAAGAAGTTCCCTCATACAAGACTGGTTCCACTCATCATTCGATAACAGAATGTACTACCAGCCTTTTAGAGATCTAAATAAGTGGTAGTACCTCATCATCCACTTAAACTGTTCTTGTCCCATACGTTAAAATTGAATTATGATAAACAAAGCAGATTGTTTCCTTCTTAAATCAATTACAAATTTGTTAGATGAGGGAACTACCTCATCTATTCTAATACAATAAAATCTACTTTATCACAGCCAATATGATCAGGCGGATGATACTAACAACCCCCTAGGTGTCAGAGAAGTGAACAGTATTGAATACCTTTGACATACACAATGTATTGTCTATTGTTACTTAATTAACTGTATTACTATCAAAAAGTCATCTATGAAGTATGCTTGACATGATTTATTTGACACATTAAGCATGGAGGGATATCTCTAACAGCAGTTGTCGGTCATTCGCCACCAAGCATCTGAAGACCCATAATCTACATAATGACTTGCATCAATGCAATGAATGCTTTAGTACCGTAGAGGTGAATATGTTTCTATCTAGAGCTTGTCTAGGTCCTGCAATCTTATTTTGAGATTTATTGCACCAGAAAAGCTGCACACCACCACCATCTGCCAGTGTTGAAATCTTTGCATGAGGTGGTCTTGCATCATTGGACCTAGAAAAGGTGCAATAAAGATAAGCTGGAAAATTCCTAATATTCATTGATTTACAGGAGTGTTTACATCCAAAACCAGAACTAGTACTAGCTGATCCAGACCCAACAAAAGGCTAACACCATATCTTGCATATGGTGTTCTCCCATTAGGCTACAAGTAATACAACATTCGACGATAACAGGAGTTCATCTTTAACCATGGAACAACCTAAATTATAAGCAATGAAAAGAAAAGGCAATTATAACCTAAATTATATTCTAACCTAAATTATAATTTCTAGTTCTCAGATACTAGACATGAAGAAAAGGCAATTGCTCATGATAAGCAAGCTAATCGGTCTTATGTTAGAGCTGACAGAAGAAAACTAACTTGTATCTCCTGGATCATGGACAGCATCCCTCCAGGAGTCCTTATCATACACCGCTTTCTCTCTCGAACCCATAGCAAAAGACAAGCCCCTCTCTTTCTCCAGCCTGCTCAAGATCCCATCGATGCCATCATCCTCCACGTTCTCCGTCTCCCTTAAAGTGTCGAAATAAAAAGGGAAACAACCAAATCAACTAGAAAGTCCAGAAAGGAAAGAAACAAAATGAATTCAAGAAACATACGCCTCACTCACAATGATCTCCCCGAAGAAGATGGGGCAGCCGTATTGTCTTCGGCGGCCAGTGTACCTACAGCATCGCTCATCAAAGAACCACAAGAAACCCTTTCTTGACAGATTCTACCATCTTCTTGACCGACTCCACTCCTCGATTCCGTCCCAACGTCTATCACCTCGTCGCCATCAAGATCCCACCCCATGGCGAGCCAGCCGCCCTGCGCGGCCACCGCCTCCGCCAAGTCCGCCCTCCCGGCGGCGACGAGCTCTCTCCTGGTCGGGAAGTCCATCGGCTTGTCGGACTTCCGCATGAACTCATAAATCTCGGCCTCCACATCCATAAACCTCGGCCCCATCGCAAACACATCCTCCTGCTCCTCCTCCCTCGCCTTAAGGAAGATCCCTTTCCTCCTCCGCCTCCCAATACGGATTCTAGCACTCGACGGGTCGAAGGACGACAGAGAATCGACCTTGGGATGAAATGGAGGGGGCAATCTTGGTGCGGGGAGGGAGATGAGGAACGAGGAGGGGGAAACGAACGAAAAAGAAGAGGAGGACATACCGCCACATCTCCCCAGTCCGCGAGCTTTGGAGTAGGAGGAGGAGAGATATTAAAAGAGGGCGATTCCTCCACAAAGAGGCGCGCCTTTCTTGCTTGCTTCCGTATCAAGCGAAGCAAAACGGACCAAAATCAAGAGGAATAACGAATGACAGAAAGCACAAAGAAGGCGGGGAATCAACGAAAGAAGAAGAAGAGCGTATCAATGGCAGTGCCCGCAGAAGGGAAGGACGAAAAAGAAGAAGGTGGAGGTGGTAATTTCTGTAGATAAGGAGGGAGAAGCGAGAGGATTTGTTCGGGTTGCGGACAAGGGAAAGATCCTTGATTGGTCCTTTTCCTTGAGGAGGGAATTAGATGGGGACGGAGGGAAACCACACTGTGACTCGTGCATATGGTTAATTATTGTTCCTTGAAAGAATTATATTTAAAGAAAGGCCCCTGAGGGACTTCTTGAGCATTTCTCCCATTGCGGTTTTTTCGTATTACTTTGTATAAAAGCCCTTAGCAAAAATAGCATATTTGGCCTATTAATTTTCGGGTAGCTTTTTCACGTGTTCCTCCTCTGTCATCATGCATCCAAAAACGGTTAGGTTAAGGATGAATTAGGCAAGGACGGTGAGATGATAGACGATACAGTGTCTCATTGTCCCATTGTGAGCTCTGTCTGATCTCTTTAGCTCCTCAGAAGTTGATAGGGTACGCCATCTGTTTGATCAAATGACTGCTGTCTTCATAAAGTATTTGTTTGGAACACCCCCAGAGAGTTCTCCTTTCAACAATGTTTCAAAGATCGCAGCACTCATCCATGTTTGATATGGATGTTCTTCCATTGCCTTTATGCTGAGTGTGCAGCTCAGCGTCATGGGTTGCATGTGATGCATACCTGCCTACAAATTGTGTGTAAAGGCGACCTTTGGATTGGCGTTTCTCCCGTCTGTCTGCAGAGATTGTTACTGCTCCATCTTTTTATGTTGTTCACGTTGCTTGCATATGACAGACATTCTCTATTCATTACTGTTGTACTGCTCAACTTAGCTTGGACAAACTCCGTTGGGTCATCCGATGGCTACAATACAAATAGCTGAAATAAAGTGTTCGACAAATGACAAAGAAGTTTACAGTAGATTGAAATGGCTGTTCCTTTCCCAGATTACACAGTCCTACTGTATGAACGCGAGTAGCGATCCAATTAGCAGCACTTGATGATGCTTATGTATAGATCATGGAGTTGAGGCTGAAGCCGGAGGAACTACAGCTGCCATGAGAGGTTCCCCCTGAGGAAGCCCTTGCAGAGCCTCTTCCAAGCCTCTCGGTCTGGTTCTCGTGCGTCCAAGCTCGCCTGCGCCGCTTCAGCATGGCAAGTCTGCAAGATTACACGCACCTTTAGTCAATCCTCTGCATGACAGAACGAATGGTGTGGCATGAATGAGATCAACGCCTGACCTGAATGAGGTTTCGCTGGAGGAGGCGATCGAGGAGGTGCCGGAGAATGTCTTTGCTGTACTCAGGGTGGCCTTGGATGCCCAGTATGTGGTCTCCGTACCTGAACATCTCCACTCCGGTCTTCTCTGACCACGCCATCACCTCTGCCTGGGGAGGCACTTGCCACACCTGCAACACAAGCCAGCATCGCTCGGAGGAGGAGACGATGGGAGGAGGAAGAAAGGGAGTGATGGGGGTCATGTTTCACCGACCTCGTCGCGATGGCACTCTATGACAGGGAGGTGAGAGGGGATGTGGAGGGAGGAGAGGAGCTTGATGGTGGAGTGAGATGGGTGGATGCAGGTCACGCCGATATCCCATCCTTTCATGGCTCTGCCGCTCTTACCGCCCAGAGCTCGGCTCAAGATCTGCCCAAATGAACATGCTTGTGAGCATTTGCAGTGTTGGGTTTCCTTTGCACAGCTCACGTACACGAATGCTTCAAAATGTGTGCATGTAACTGAGTGTTTGTAGTATTAGTCCACAGAAGAATACGAGCTGAAATGCTAAGCCTTGCTGGTGGTTTGAGTCAACTCAGTGATAGCTCGTTGATAGGGGGAGATTCACCACCCAATCCTTACTCTGAAGAGGATTGGTTTGAGTCAACTCACTGAGTTCAGTCAACTCAGTGAACACTCACTAAAGCACCCCGCGTTGCTAGCATTAGCCTTTGCTTGTTTCAGCGATTTAGCATATGATATAATAGGAAACCTAAATCCTTACTCTAAAGAGGAAGAAGTCATATCAAACTCCACTGGTAACATAGCAATAATAGTAAATGGAGAAGAGAATATTCCATCCATCATGAAATAAACCTAGTTTACTACAAAGGCCTACTAATTTATTATAATCGAGATTAATTATAATTTACCCATGACTCCACTTTGCACCTTGGCCCTAATTTGTGTGGAAGAGACCTAATCGACAATCACAATTATCATTTTGACACTAGAAGGAAGGCTCATCTTCAGTCTGAAAAACTTGTAGAGTGTTGATGCTCCTCGTCGATAATATCTCGACTCACATAAGTTCATCCCTTATCATCCAAGCCGAAGCATACCTTGCCAATGAGTTAGCCTAGGTGTTTTCCTCCCAAGGCACCTAAAGAATATCAATTTTAGAGAAATGAGGGATTGACTTTCATAATGGGAATCAGATCTATGCAATGATAATCAGATTGTGATGAGATTACGATAATGAGACTGATTCGTCTCTAAACATATATCCTAAATAATATTGGTCATAGATTACTTGTGATTAACATTGAGATAACCAAACAAACTGATTGTTACATATCCATCCATATGATGGAGGCAACTGGTCTTATAATTGTTCATGTAGATATACTAGGGCTACAGTGTAGGTGCTCAATAGAGAATGAGTTCACTGATTGATCCTCTTATGAAATACTGGATGGTTGATGATACCTCATTGTGAGACTAATTTCGTCAAGTCCCTCGAGACTAATTTCTTATAATTGTGAGACTAATGGTGATGACTTAACCGAACATCATGGTTGGTCAAGTCCCTCGAGACCATGGTGGTTTAGAGGTTGAACAGGACGGTCATCATAAAAAGTTATGATTGGCAATAGTTGTCTATCTTTATAAGCTTAACGGGATTGGTCGAGTCCCTCGAGGTTACGTTAAGATGCCGATTGAATTCCGATCCCCACTAGAGATCCGCTAAGGGGTCTCCGATTCACATACCAAAAGAAGTTATGTGTTTCACGAGAAAATAGTGAGAGTAGATTAAGATAAAAGTCCTTATCTTAATTATTTATTTTTATAAAATCTACATATTATTTATTCCTGTTGTATTTTTATTTTCAGAAAAATGTCACTTTCAAATCTCTTACGTGATATATTTGATGTCAACCACCTCACTGGTCTAAATTATACGGATTAGCTCTACAACCCGAGAATTATTCTCACGGCGGAGAAAATCACGTACATCCTTGATACAGTGATGCTTACGCCTAAGAAAGGGACAAGCGAGGATGAGATCGTTAGTTACGTGAAGTACATAAATGACTTTACTCTTATTCAGTATTACATATTGGGCTCTATGACTCTTGAATTACAGAGACAACATGAAAAGATGTATGTCAGATCCATTCTCCTAAATTGTTTGAGGAATAGGGATATCCAAAAGTCTCTTTCGTGCTAGGATAATTAAAGGGATACCGATTCAGAACCATGTCCTAAAGATGATTGAGTGAATAGAGAAACTCATAGGTCTAGGAATAGTCCTAGAGGATAACCTATGTGTGGACCTTGTGCTTCGATTCCTACCAGATTTCTTTTCTTAATTCAGAATAAATTTTAATATGAACAAGCTTGAGGTGACTCTTCCTGAGCTCCTCAATATATTGAGAGAGGCAGAGAGCACTATCAAGGAGAACCTAGTTCTCTATGCTGGTGAGACTAGAAAAAAAAAAAGATAGAAAAATCTCTTAAGAAGGGCACGGGCAAGGGTAAACCGGGTAAAGCAAAGGTTTCTAAAAAAGACCCAACAAAAGACAAAGGTTAGTGCTTCCACTATGGCAAAGATGGGCATTGGAAGAGGAATTACAAAGAGTACCTTGCAAAGAGGGTGAAACAGAAGCTTCGAGAAGCTTCAAGTACATTCATAATTAGTTTCCATTTGTTAGAATCTTATGATAACACATGGGTACTAAATATCGATAGTGCTTATCATATCTGTAATTCGTTGCAAGTTCTAGCAAGACCTAGGAGATTGGCGAGAGGCGAGATGGGCCTCAAGATGGGCAATGGAGCAAAAGTAGTTATAGTGGTTGTTGGCGAGGTCACCCTACATCTACTTGGTGGAGCTATTATTGCATTAGATACATGCTATTTTGTTCCTTCTATTATCAAAAATATTATTTCCATTTCATGCTTGACAGTTAGTTGATATAAATTAGTTTTTGAGAACAATGTTATTCAATATTATTAAATGATAAGATCATTATGAAAGGAACATTGCACAATTGTTTGTTTACGTTAGACATTGCTCCATATATCATGAATATAAGTGAGTCTAAAAGGAAATGAGATGGGGTGAACAATGCATACCTATCACAATATAGGCTAAGTTATATCCATAATAAAATGATTAAAAAGTTACTAAAGGATGGATACCTAGATCCACTTGACTATGAGTCATATGCAACTTGTGAGCCTCGCCTTCGTGAAAAATTAACCAACTCTCCATTTAGTGGAATTAGAAAGAGAGTCACTAAGTTGTTAGAACTTATACATAGTGATGCATGCGGTCCCATGTCAACTCATGTCATAGGTGATTACTCATACTTAATTACTTTTACTAACGATTTGTTAAGGTATTAACATGTGTACTTGATGAAGTACAAGCCCGAGGCTTTCTAGAAATTCAAGGAGTATAAGAATGAAGTAGAGAACTAGATGGGAAAGAGTATTAAGACTCTTCGATCAAATTGAGGAGGTGAGTACTTAAATATAGAGTTCACCCAATTCCTCAAGAACCATGAGATTCTATTCTAATGGACACCTCTTTATATACCTCAGCTCAATGGTGTATTCGAAAGGAAGAATCACATATTGTTAGACATGGTGCGATCCATGATGAGTTTCACCGACCTATCCATTTCATTCACCGACCGACCCATTTCATTCTACAGCTTACCTTCTAAACAGAATTATAACTAAGTCGGTAGTGTCTACACCATATAAGATATGGAAAGAAAAAAAGTTTAATCTTAATGAAAATTATTAAGATTTGCGGTTACCTTGCCTACATTAAGAGACATAACCCCGATAAGTTGAAATCCAGGACAAAGCAGTGCAAGTTCGTGGGATACCCCAAAGAAACATGTGGGTATTATTTCTATCACCTAGAGGATCAAACAGTCTTTATAACTAAGAGAGTAGTGTTCTCTTGAGAAGGAACACATTCTTAGTGGAGACAGTGAGAGCATGATAGAGTTGAGCAAGATTGGAGAACCTAGCTCAAGCACTATTCCACAACCCGAATCTGTTCAAGCACCTAGCACACAAGTTTCGACTTTACGGAGGTCCGACAGAGTATCTCGTCCTCTTGAAAGAAATGTGGGACATATCAAAGGAGAGGATATTGATCTTCAAACCACTAAGGATGCTATTATGAGTATAGACTCCGGGAAGTGACAAGAGACTATGAATTCTAAGATGGATTTTATGTACTCCAACAAGGTTTGGAACCTAGTTGATGCACTCGAGGGTATTGTACCCATTTGTCGCAAATGGATTTTCAAGAAAAAGATCGGAGTATATGAAAATGTAGAGACCTATAAAGCAAGGCTAATGACTAAGGGGTATTGTCAAAGGCAAGATGTTGACTATAGCGAAACCTTCTCACCCGTAGAGATGCTAAAAATCCATGGCTATTGCAGTACAGTGTGATTATGAGATCTGGTAGATGGATGTGAAAATCGCGTTCTTCAACGGTAACTTCAATGAGGTATATATGATACAACCTAAGGGATTCGTATCTAAGGATAGTCTAGATAAAGTGTGTAGGTTGCTTAGATTCATCTATGGATTGAAACAAGCTTCCCGAAGTTAAGTGGGAGCACTATCACCTTCTTGGTGTTATATGTGGGAGTACTATCACCTTCTTAGCGATATATGTAGATGACATCCTAATCATTGAGAATGATATATGAATGCCCTCTATAGTAAAGACTTGGGTATCTAGACACTTCTCTACAAATGACTTAGGGGAAGCATCATATATATTGGAGATTCGGATCTATAGAGATAGATCTAAGAGGATGGTTGGTTTATCCCACTCTAGGTACATAGACATCATTATCAAAAGGTTTGGCATAAAAAATTTCAAGAGATGTATCATACCGATGAGATATGATATATATCTTTCTAGGAGTATGTTCTTAAAGACTCCTAAAGAAATGTTAGACATGGATAGGACACCCTATACCTCAACGATAGAATATATCATGTATGCTATACTATGTATCAGACCTGATATAGTGCATATTCTAAGTATCATAAGCAGATATCAAGTAGATCCAGGCTTGAAGCACTGGAAAGCAGTAAAATATTTCTTTAAGTACTTGAGAAGGACTAAGGATCTTTTACTGATATATGAAGGAAATAGCCTTAGGGTTGAGGGCTACAAGGACTCGAGCTTCTAATTTGATGTTGATGATAGCAAGTCTAATTTAGGGTATGTGTTCACCTTGAATGAGAGAGCAATATACTAAAAGAGTTCCAAGCAAGATGCTACTACTAACTCGACCATAGAGGTAGAGTACATTGCTGTGATAGAGGCAACAAAAGAGGGAGTTTAGATAAAAAAGTTTATTACAGATCCCGGGTAACGAGGAACCGATTCCCTTGTATTGTGACAACTACGGGGTGATTGTTCAAATGAGGGAACCCAGGTCTCACCAAAAGTGTTTTGATGATGTTATAACTTATTAGAGAGATCGTGACCCGAGGAGATGTAGTAGTGGAAAGAGTTCCATCTGAAGATAATATCGTAAATTCACTAACAAAGCCGTTGTCTCGGATTGTCTTTAAGCATCATAGGGGTTTAATGGGGATCAAACACACGGGTGATTGACTTTAGGTCAAGTGGGAGATTGCTAGTCATAGGTGCCCTATAAGTCAATCATGTGAATAATTACATATATGACATAACATGTACTCTTTTTTTAATTATTATTATGATATTTTCTCATTCTATATTGTTTGAGACATAAATATATTATGATGTCTATGAATCTATGTAATGAGAATCAGATCATGATAAGATCATGATAATGAGACAGATTCACCTCTAAACACAAACCATAAATAATCCTAGTCATATATTGCTCGAGATGAACATCGAGATAATCGAACAGACTGGTGTGTTGTATACTCATCCATATAATGAGGTAACTGGTCTCATAGTTGCTCATATGGAGACACTAGGGCTACAATATAGGTGCTCATTGGCGAATGAGTTCACTTATTGCTTAGCTCACGAAATGCTTGATAGTTGATGATACCTCATTGTCAGTCTGTCATCTTATTGGTGTACCTGGTCCTTAGACTTGAGACACCAAGGATGTTCTATATGAGTATTGTATGAGTACTCTACTCTTTAATATCAAACTTATATGCTTGGAAGTTCTAGATCTAGCACAACCGGTCATTGAGAGTGGCAGTTAACCTTACGATGGCTATTGAGTATCGATAGATGATCATTTGCTCTCGATATCATAATAGGAATATCCCTATGTGTCCTTGCTTAGATAAATCTTTGGTAAAGGTCATTCGGATCGAGACAAAGAGCTCTCTGGGAGAATCTGATTAGAACAAGACTCGAGGGGAAACTGTATGGGCTTGACAGCACATACCCAGTATACAATATTTGGGATATTAGATGGATAAATGACTATATGTACATAATAACTGAGGACAGATAGGTCCAAAGGATTGGATTCCCTTGTATCGTCAAGGGACTACGACGTAGTGACCTAATATACTAGTAGTCGATGAG
This sequence comes from Musa acuminata AAA Group, assembly GCF_036884655.1. Lineage (NCBI taxonomy): Eukaryota > Viridiplantae > Streptophyta > Magnoliopsida > Zingiberales > Musaceae > Musa > Musa acuminata. Next base: position 41,513,700 of record NC_088334.1, read on the forward strand.
TCGAGTGAATTATTATGGAGATAATAATTCACTGAACTAAGAGTTCTGATAAATATGACTCATAACCTGCTCGATATTGGGCCTAGAGAGTCACATACATATGATATGTGTTCTGATGAGTAGATGTTCATATATGAGATATCCGTTGGAGCTCCTATCTTATTATATATCCATTAAATCCCTGAATTATTGGATCTCATAATAGATTAGATCCAAAAAGAGCTAATAAAAGCTTATTAGGTAAATATTCACTAATCTAAGAGGCTTGGGTAATTGGATAAAAATCCAATACCTAATATGGTAGGATCCATTAGGGTTAAGTTGATAGTGGATCTCTATAAATAGAAGGAAACCAAAGGGTCATAGGCTAAGTCTTCTTGGTTACCACCTCATATTCTCCTCTCCCCTTTTCCTCCTCAACCAATAGGTATGGAGATTTGGATAGTAATTCGAGGAGCATATTCACATCCCTCTACCATATGGATCACCGTTAAAGATGAGGATACTTGACATTCTTTATCCTCTCTTACAGATCTATAGGAATTCAATTATATACGATCTCCCTAGGTAATATAACTATCTCATATGTGGTTTTTAATTTTGTGGGTTTTTGCGTACCAATTTTCATATGACAACGAACACCTTTTTGAAAAATTTGAGATTTTTGTTTTCTATTCTTCTATTACTCATGTGATGTTGCCCTTAGATTTTTCTACATTAGAGCTCCTGAGGACGAGTCTGACACCTCCCCCTTCGATAGTCACCAACTCATCAACGAAGAGCATTCAAGCAGGGTGGGTGGTCTCATCAGTCGGGCATGATAACGTAAGCTCTAAGATAAAGTCCGCTAGGGCTTATGCCTTTATTGTTGCCCTCGATCATTTCAATCGCTTGCCTAATACTTTGAGTCAGGCCATTTGACCCCAAAACATCTTATTAACCATCTTCTAATATGTGGCACCTATATTTTTTAGCCCGAAGGATATGACTTGGTAAAAGATGTATGCTCATAGTTCTCCGGATCCATGTATATTTGGTTGTATCTTGAGAAGGTATCTATGAATATCAGTAGCTCACATGTCCGGAATTGGCATCTACTAGTTAATCAATCTAGGGAAGAGAGTAACTATCCTTCAGTTAGGCTTTGTTTAGTTTCGTGTAATCAATGTATATCTGCTAGCTTCCATTAGTTTTTTTAATAAGCACAATATTAGCTAGCCATTGGGGGTATTGCGCTTCAAAGATAAATCAAATACCTAACTGTTTGTCTACTTCAGCGCCAATGGCTTATTGGTAGTTGAGCGCAAATATGCATGACATCTACTTGATCGGTTGAGCTCCGAGGAGGATGTTGAGACAATGTTGCACCACATTGTGGTTGATCCCTAGTATGTCCCTCGCCAATCAAGTGAAGACCTCAACATTTGCTTTGAGGAAGTTGATGAGCTCCACTCAATTGGGCTCTCTAAGAGTGCCAACGCAACTAACATAGTGCAATCCAACCTGACTCGATCCAATGGCACCTCGAGGAGTGGCTTGATCAACTCTGGGTGGGTGGTCAGCTTTGCCCTCTCTTGAGGGTCCGTTAGTGACGATTTGTTGCATAACTTCTTTGGTAGGGATACCATTATCAAATAGCACTACTGAGACTCTCAGATTGCTCCACAGCTTGATGACCCCCAACCTTATGGGGAACTTCATGGATATGGTAAGTTGACACCGTTGCTCATAGCATGTTCAGTGTTGGTCGATCGATGATCGTGTTATATGTTGAGAGAATGGTGCCTACCATAAACTTGGTCAACACCATCTTGAAGTGGGGCTTCATGCTAAAAGTTACATATAGGCTGATAGTGTCAAGGGGAGAGATGATGTCACCAATGAACTTCATAAGGGACGAGGACACAGGGGTTAGGTCATTAGTAGCAAGACCCAACTTTTGAAAGTTATCAAAATAGAGAATGACAGTCGAACTACCTATGTTAACAGCATTGTCATTGTAGAGGAGAGCTTCGAGACATGTCAGTAGCACTATCATTATAGAGGAGCATCTCGGGTTGTATTGATCATGCTATTGTCATAGAGGAGCGTCTCAGGCCATTTTGGTTGCATTGTGGGGTCAGGAGCGGAGCACCCTCACTAGAGCGGTTGTTAAGTCGGTAGGCTAACGCTCTTGTAACATGGGCCCTCCTTTTAGGGCCAAAATAATAGAAAGAATATCTATGCATAAAAAATAAGCTTGAGACATTTTTTTCAAACTAAGCATGGAAATTATGCTCAAGACACCTCTCTCAGGCTAATCATGAAAAATATGCCTAGGACGCCTCTCTTGGGAAAATGATACAAGACCCATATGATGTGACGGTTATCCAAATCGAGTAGAAGCAATGGGCCCAAGAGGAAATATTCTGCTCATATCATGAAATATTATCTTGAGTCCAACCTACTATAAAGAACCACCAATTTATTGTTATAGAGGTCAGTTACTATTCACCCGTGACTTCACTTTCCACCTCCATTCTAATTTGATCGTTGGAATGACCTAATCGGGTATCTCATCTGATTATAGTCTTTTTGTAGATCGATCGTAAGACAAGCAGTTGAGCCACCTCCTCAATTTACTAAACTCATGCACACACGACATAGGATCAAATCAAGCTGAAAGCAACAACGTCAACTATCACAACCATTAGGATTAACTCCAATATCACTCGTGTAGGAGTTAATCCTAATTAATATTCCTCTGCTTTTTCCCGTACTGTATATATTTTTTATAATCTTCTTTAGTTCTTTCAATAAAATATGAGTGTATAGCAACTCCTAATTTCCTAAAAGAAATTATAATGGCAGAAAAGATGGCTTTCAACATTGTTTCTCTCTCTCTCTCTCTCTCAATCACTAATCATTTGTTATTATATGAAAGGAAGCACCTAGAAGCTGGGATGAGGTGACAAGTTACACTGTCCTGCCCCCAAACATTGTCTACTACCTAAGGTTTATATCTCTCTCTCTCTCTCTCTCTATATATATATATATATATTTATATATTTATATTATCAATGGGAAAGGATAATGTACCTACCTTCCCGTGGCCCCGTACCACCAAATATTCTTGGATAGTTACTTGGCATGCTTGATCCAGCAATGCACTGCTATGAGCATTATCGCCATTCATTTTGTCGGATTTATGTCCACATTCCACATGATATATTGTTGGGTCCAGTCCAGTCCATATATGGGCTTGGACAACTGGGCTTATTGAACCCAAATCAATAAATCAAAGAAATTAAAAAAGGAGAGAGGGTGAGGAGAGTAAAATCTGATTGCAGCGTGCGTGCGGTAGCGTACGGGAAAAAAAGAGAGAGAAATAGAGAGAGAAAGTAAGGTTTCTTAGTTTTTCTGCTTGACGATCGGTGGCCAAACGTTGTCAGTTTCGACCCAAATTTTATGTGAAGAATCCTTGCAGCAAACTCTACAATCCTAACGGTGTTGATATGCAGTTTACCCTCTCTAAGGTACTTTCCTACGATATCCACTCCGTGAGACCTAGAATTCTTTTTGAGGAGATCCATCTTATGTGATGAAGATATGCTATTCTTGAGCCAAGATCTATGATTTTGATGTTATTCTGATCCTCTAGTTATTCTAGAGAAGACCTACTGTAAACCTGTTATCATTATTATTGATAGTGGAAGTTTGAGGTGGACTACGGTCCCGTGGTTTTTTCCACATTGTGTTTTCCACGTTAAAAAGATTTGGTCTCACTATGTGATTGATTTATTGCTCTATTGTTTATGCTGTGCTGATTGATTTAGCATTTTGATATCAAGTTGGTATTTTGATGATGAATCTATTTTGATACACAAAGAGGGAAAAGAATTATTCCGCATTAACAGGTTTCTTCCTAACAAGTGGTATCAGAGCATCAGGTTGTTTGGTGCTAGTTTTCTTGTGTGATTGAAATGGAGTCAGATGGTATGATTAAATTGAACTCATCAAATTATTCCACTTGGAGGCGTCTGATGGAAGATTTGCTCTATTGTAAATATTTATATAAGCCTATCAAGGTTAAAGATAAACCTTCTACTATGGACGATGAAGAATGGGAAGTTCAACGTAGAAAAGCTATTGTCTATATTAGAAGATGGATGGATATAAACTTGCATGAGCATATTTCAGATGAAATCAGAGCTGATGTTGTTTGGCAAAGGTTAGAAAATCTCTTTGCGAAAAAGACAGTGGGAAATAGAATTTCTCTCCTCAGAAGGCTTGTAAATTTGAAATATAAAGATGGTGGCAACATTGTTGAGCACATAAGCCTATTTCAGAGTCTTGCAAACAAGTTGGTTGCTATGAAAATGAATATAGATGATGAGATGCAGGGATTATTACTTCTCAGCTCTTTACCAGAAAGTTGGGAAACGTATGTGGTGACTATTTGTAACTCCACGCCAGAGGGGACTCTAACCATAGATATGGTTAAAGACAGTTTGCTAAATGAAGATGCAAGAAGGAAAGAACAGGGTGAATCTTCTTCTGGTGCATTTGTTACTGAAAAACAAGAAAGACGTGGAAGAAGTCATAGCAGAAATTCATATGGTTATAGAGGAAGATCCAAGTCTAGAAGAGATATCAAATGTTCTCACTGTAATAGGCCAGGTCACATGAAGAAAGAGTGTAGGTTTTGGAAGCGAGAACAGAATGAAATGAAGAAAAATGAAAAAGAGACCAATACAGTTGCTGCTGAAGGTAATATCACTATTGTTTGTGATGAAGGTTGTGTCAGTCTTGTAGCTCAGGACAGTAACTGGGTAATTGACTCTGGTGCTTCATTTCATGTTACTTCTTATGGTGATTTCTTTAGATCTTACACTGTTGGTGATTTTGGTAATGTTAGAATGGGAAACAATGGTACATCTAAGATTGTGGGTATTGGAGATATTTGCTTGGAGACCAGTATTGGGAGCAAATTAATACTCAAAGATGTAAGGCATGTTCCAGATATTCGTCTTAACTTGATATCTACAGGTAGACTTGATGATGAGGGCTTTGCACATTATTTTGGTGAAAGTAAATGGAAACTCACTAAAGGTTATCTAATTGTGGCAAAAGGAAAGAAGATTAACTCTTTTTATGTCATGGAAGCTAAGCTACACAAAGGAGAGATTAATGCAATTCGAAAAGGTGAAAGTATAGATCTTTGGCATAAGAGGCTTGGACATATCAGCGAGAAGGGACTTCAAACTCTTGCTAGAAAGCAGTTCTTACCAGAGTTGCAAAGTACATCTCTTAAATCTTGTGATCATTGCTTAGCTGGAAAAACACATAGAGTTGCATTTCAGACATATCCATCATCTAGAAGATCTGATGTTATTGATTTAGTTCATACTGATGTCTGTACTATGCAAACTAGAACTCTTGGAGGTGCTCTTTATTTTGTTACTTTTATTGATGACCATTCTAGAAAAGTTTGGGCTTTTGCTTTGAAATCTAAAGACCAGGTACTCGATGCTTTCAAGGAGTTTCATGTCAATGTTGAAAGAGAAACTGGCAGAAAGCTAAAGTGTGTTCGATCAGATAATGGTGGCGAGTACAGGGGTCTTTTTGAGAATTATTGCAGGTTCCATGGTATCAGGCTTGAGAAAACAGTTCCTAAAACTCCTCAGCAGAACGGTGTGGCAGAAAGGATGAACAGAACCATTGAAGAAAGGATTAGGTGTATGCTTTCCCACGCCAAGTTACCAAAGTCATTTTGGGGGGAGGCTATGAGAACTACAGTTGACCTGATAAATCTTTCTCCATCAGTTCCTCTGCAAGGTGATGTTCCAGAGAGAGTATGGAGAGGAAAAGATATATCTTATAATCATTTGAGAGTCTTTGGGTGTAAAGCATTTGTTCATATTCCCAAAGATGAGAGGTCCAAGCTTGATAATAAGGCAAAAGCATGTATCTTCTTGGGATATGGTCATGAAGAGTTTGGGTACAGATTATGGGATCCAGTGAACAAGAAGATTATTAGAAGCAGAGATGTTGTGTTTCTTGAAGACCAATTGTTTGATGATGGTGATAATGTTGAGAAGCCAGAAACCTCTGTTTATATTCCTTGGAGTTTGGGTCCAGTTCCTTCACTTGTAGTTCATGATGATCATGGGGGAGATGAACAAGAAGATTGTGGTGAGAATACTAGTGATGATACACCTACAGTTGATGATGCTGAACCAACTGAACAGGCACCTCCACCACTAGTTGAGATTCCATTGAGAAGATCCACTAGAGAGCAACAACCCTCTACCAGATATCCTCCACATGAGTATGTTATGCTTACTGATGGGGGAGAGCCAGAAACTTACCAAGAAGCTATTCTACATGAGAATAAGAGTGAGTGGGTTAAAGCCATGCAAGAAGAGATGAGATCCTTGCTTGAGAACCACACCTATGACTTGGTAAAGCTGCCGAAAGAGAAGAAAGCTCTCAAGAATAAGTGGGTTTATAAATTGAAGACTGAAAATAATAGCTCACAACAAAGATACAAGGCATGACTAGTTGTGAAAGGATTCAGTCAGAAGAAAGGTATTGACTTTGAAGAAATATTTTCTCCGGTTGTGAAAATGTCCTCTATCCGAGTTGTTCTTGGTTTGGCTGCCCGCTTGAATTTAGAAGTTGAGCAACTTGATGTAAAAACAGCATTTCTTCATGGTGACTTAGAAGAAGAAATTTACATGGAGCAACCAGAAGGTTTCAAAGTCAAGGGAAAAGAAAATCTGGTATGTAAGCTTAGGAAAAGCTTATATGGACTCAAACAGGCACCTAGACAGTGGTACAAGAAGTTTGATTCCTTTATGATGAGCCAAGGGTATGATAGAACCACATCTGATCATTGTGTGTTTATGAAGAAATTTTCAGATGATGATTTTATTATTTTACTGCTATATGTTGATGATATGTTGATTGTTGGCCATGATGTTGGAAAAATTGAAAAGCTTAAAAGAGAGCTAAGTAAGTCTTTTGCCATGAAAGACTTAGGATCGGTGAGACAAATACTTGGCATGAAGATTCTTCGTGATAGGAAGAAAAGGAAGATTTGGCTATCTCAGGAGACTTACATTGAAAAGGTTCTTGAAAGATTCAACATGAGTAAAGCCAAAGCAGTTTATTCTCCACTTGTAGGTCATTTCAAGCTGAGTTCAAAACAATGTGCTACAAGTGAGAAAGAAAAAGAAGAAATATCCAGAGTGCCTTACTCATCTGCAGTAGGCAGTTTGATGTATGCTATAGTTTGTACTAGGTCAGATATAGCTCATGCAGTTGGAGTTGTTAGCCGATTTCTCTCAAATCCTGGAAAGGAACATTGGGCAGTAGTAAAATGGATATTAAGATATCTAAGAGGTACTTCCAGGTTGTGTTTATGTTTTGGTGATTATGAACCTGTGTTAGAAGGGTACACAGATGCAAACATGGCAGGTGATACTAATTCCAGGAAGTCCACTTCGGGATTCTTGATGACATTTGCAGGAGGAGCAGTCTCTTGGCAGTCTAAGTTACAGAAGTGTGTTGCTCTATCAACCACAGAAGCAGAATACATAGCAGTTACTGAAGCCTGCAAGGAAGCTTTATGGATGAAAAAGTTTCTACAGGAATTGAGCTTGAAACAGGAAGGATATACTGTTTACTGTGACAGTCAGAGCGCTATTCACCTCTCCAAGAATTCAACATACCATTCTAGATCCAAGCATATTGATGTGAGATATCACTGGATTCGTGATGTGCTTGAGATGAAAGAATTACAGTTGGAAAAGGTGCATACCAATGCTAATGGTTCAAATATGTTGACAAAGTATTTGCCTAAGGAGAAGCTTGAAGTATGTAGGCGAAGAGCGAGCTTGGTACAGCCCACCATATGAGCTGGAGGGAGAGAATTGTTGGGTCCAGCCCATATGTGGGCTTTGACAATTGGGTCTATTGAGCCCAAATCAACAAATCAAAGAAATTAAAAAAAGGAGAGAGGGTGAGGAGAGTAAGATCTGATTGCAGCGTGCGTGCAGCGGCGTGCTGAGAAAAAAAGGAGAGAGAAATAGAGAGAGAAAGTAAGGTTTCTGAGTTTTTCTGCTTGACGATCGGTGGCCAAACATTGTCAGTTTCGGCCCAAATTTTATGTGGAGAATCCTTGCAGCAAACTCTACAATCCTAACGGTGTTGATCTGCAGTTTACCCTCTCTAAGGTACTTTCCTATGATATCCACTCCATGAGACATAGAATTCTCTTTTGAGAAGATCCATCCTATGTGATGAAGATATGCTATTCTTGAGCCAAGATATATGATCTTGATGTTATTCTGATCCTCTAGTTATTCTAGAGAAGACCTACTGTAAACCTGTTATCATTATTATTGATAGTGGAAGTTTGAGGTGGACTGCGGTCCTGTGATTTTTCCCACATTGGGTTTTCCATGTTAAAAAGATTTGGTCTCACTGTGTGATTGATTTATTACTCTATTGTTTATGCTGTGCTGATTGATTTAGCATTTTGATATCAAGTTGGTATGTTGATGAGGAACCTATTTTGATACAAAAGAGGGAAAAAAATTATTCCGCGTTAACATGTTCCTTCCCAACATATATGTGATCTAAAATTTTGCGCAATTGATCCTAAGAGCAAGCAAGTCACATCTCATCACCATTCACTGCCACAGGTCATGCAAGCAGCAGTAGCAGCAGCAAGAAAAGACTCGAGTTCGAAGCTGCAGCAGATCTCCAGCAGTCTTGTTGGGTAAACTGAACAGGTTTCTTCCGGCAGTCAAGTTCCTCTGTTCCTAATCCTAATGGCAGGCCATGGTTTTTGACCAGTGCACGTGTTGGACACAGCTGAGTTGAATCTGGTCTGACCGAACAGTCGTCTTTCCATGGAGAAAAGAAGAGTCCATGTCAATAGATAGACCATGAACTTTCAAACATGCCTTTTGGTCCATGGACTGTCATAGGAAGATTGATCGATCTATTTACCTAATTAATGATCCACCTGTGCTTGATGACAATTAGATTTGCTGCGGCTCACAAGATCTGGAAAGCCAATAGATCTGCCCTGTATCTGTAGCAGATCTAGTCTCTGCCGACAGGGATTTCTTAGCATTTGTCATCAGAACTGGGTTGTACATCAGTATTGCTTTTATGTGCTTTATATGTTCTTGGATCCATTGATTTGGTTGTGTGGACTAGCATTCAATTCACTACTCACTAGTTGAACCCCTTTTGTTTTAGTTCAGATTAAGACATTGTAATGTGTTGGAATTCTGAGAAGAATAAGAAGGGGAGAGGAACAGTGGACCTGGTGGCCAAAGCAGACGCCGAGAACCTTCTTCTTCTTGGCGTCCAATGCCTTGAGGAAGGAGACGAGGTCCTTGATCCACTGGTCGTCGCCGTGGGCGTCGTTGCAGCTGCCGGTGATGACGAACCCGTCATAGCCATCGACGTCGGCCATGCATGGCAGCTCGCCGTGCGCCGCCCGGTACAAGTCCCACGCCTCGCCCTCCTCTCCCAGCAGGCCCACGAACACCTTGAAGTACCCTCCATAGGTCTTCTTCACGTACTCGGAGTCGTCGGCGCAGAGCAGCACCGCGAACTTGGGCCTCCCCTTCTTCTCCACCTCCCCTCCATCTTCTCCTCCCATCTCTCGACCTCGGCGTGCCGCAAGGGGAGCAGGAGCTCTCTTGCTTCCGGTAACACAAGGAAGAAGAAAGCTCCCTTTGGGATGGCGGAGGGGAGGAGAAAGGCTGGGCTTTATAGAGGTGAAAAAGGTAGGGATCAACACATGGTTTGACAGGAGGAGCCAAAGCTTTGACTGTTCTTTAATGGTGGGCTTCTTAGCTGTCGTCTTGGTTTTGCACCAAGCACGATGCCACGTCGATGGTGATAGGTACCTGATAAAACCAAGCCTTTCAAATTAATCTCTTTTACTTGTAAGAATCGGATACTATTTTGATCAGAAACGTCTTCAGAGCTTAGACTGGATCACTTCTTTGTATTATTTTGCTTGGTTTCCATAAACATTCATTAGGTCATGTCTTGGCTTGTGAAGGAGAGAAAGACGACGGCAAGGCACACTCACGAGTGTTAGAGCTAACCGTGGAAAATTTACCATAAGGTAATTTTGACAATCCAACAAGATAATAAAACGGAAAGAATAAAAGCGAGACAAGAACATCAGATATACGTGGTTCGGTCAATTGACTTTGACCTGGACGAAAGAGGAGCAAATTACTATTGCAAAAGAGAGACAATTACAAATACCTTAGGAAGATGTTCATAGGTCATAAAACACCCGAAAATACTAAACAAGAAAAACCAAACTATAAGTCCAAACTATATAACTGAGTATGAACTTAAACCAAAGCAAACACTTAGGTTTTTCTTATGGTGCCACTTATGGTACCTCTTGTGGTGCATCTGACTTCAAAGCCCAGACCCTCTTTTATAGTTCCAACAGGAGATGACAAGCCTCATTTTCCCGATGTGGGACTATGGGACTTGCCAAACCAATAAACCTCCACCTTGGCATGTCCCAACAAAACTTGCTCCACCTTCTTCACAAAGCCCCAATGGGCAATCATCAATAATGAATACCAACCAAGTCTAAGCACTTCTTGAACTTGTAAACCGGAAGAGGCTTCATAAACATATCAGCTGGATTGTCCTTCGTATGAATTTTCTGAACAAGGACCTTTCCCTCAGCAATAGTGTTCCATCTGCATCCAATAATTTTCTTACCCGAAGACGGCTTCACAAGATCCCAAGTTCTATTCCGATGGAGAGACTCAATTTCTTCATTCATCGCAATCAACCACTTAGCGGAATTATCACAAGAAACTGCACTTGAGTAGGAAGTAGGCTCACCAACTTCACTTGTCTCTTCTGCAACAGACAAAGCATATGCAACCAAATTTGCATATCTTTGTGGTGGTCGAATATCTCTCCGTGATCTATCCTTGGCTATGGAATATTGCTCTTCCTTTGGAGCAACTGCATCGGTAGACTCGGGACCATCTACTGACATTCTTTGAGTAGAAGAGTTCGACTTAAAGGAATCTGAACTACCAATCTCAAGCTCCACTTGCTTCTGCGCACTATCATTTGTACAACTAGTAGAATCCTCTTTGGAAGATAACATAAACAATTCATCAAAACTAACATATCTACTGATTACAAATTTTGAGGATTTGGGATCAGAATACCATAATCTGTATCCTTTCACCCCAGAAGCATACCCAAGGAAAATGCACTTTTTAGCATGAGGCTCTAATTTTCCTTCATTTACATGCATGTATGTTGGACACCCAAAAATTTTAAAATCAGAGTAATCGGCAGGAGTACCTGACCAAACTTCCTCGGGAGTTCTAAAGTTAAGTGCTGCAGAAGGAGCGCGGTTGACAACGTAACAGGTCATATTAATCGCCTCTGCCCAAAAGTCCTTTATCAACCCTGCATTTGAGATCATACACCTCGCTCTCTCCAAGAGTGTTCTGTTCATACGTTCGGCCACACCATTTTGCTGAGGTGTCATCCTAACAGTGCGATGCCGAACGATTCCTTTATTTTTGTAGAATTCTTTAAAATCACATATACAAAATTCCATGCCATTATCTGTTCGAAGCCACTTAAACTATTTACCTATTTGTTTCTCAATCAAAGCCTTCCATTGTTTAAATGTTAGAAAAACATCATTTTTATGCTTCAGAAAATAAACCCAAACTTTCCTGGAATAATCGTCAATGAAAGTCAACATATACCTAGCACCACCCTTAGATTGAACATGAGTTGGACCCCAAAGGTCTGAATGAATATAGTCAAAAGTACCTTTCGTTTTGTGAATTGCCGGAAAAGTGAAGCTGACTCTTTTCTGCTTTCCAAAAATGCAGTGTTCACAAAAATCAAGTGGCCCAGTACTCTATCCGCAAAGTAGACCCCTTTTGCTCAATATGCTCAAACCTTTTTCGCTCATATGACCCAAACGCATATGCCATAATTTGGTGATGTCAGAATCAGACAATGATGATGACGAAACTGCAACCGAACCTGTGACAATAGTTCCCTACAGAATATACAAGCTACCAGACCTACAAGCTTTCATAATAATAAGGGCACTTCTAGAAACTTTCATAACTCCACCTTCAGTTGTGTATTTACACCCAAGGACCTCTATGGTGCCTAAAGAGATGAGATTCTTTTTTAAATCAGGAACATGTCTAACATTAGTGAGCGTCCTCACAATACCATCATGTATTTTAATTCAGATTGTACCTCTACCAACAACATCACATGCGGCATTATTGTCCATCAAAATAATTTCACCATTATAAGATTCATATGTGGAAAACAAATCCTTATTGGGACACATGTGATAAGAACAACCCGAATCTAAAATCCATTCATTTTTAGACCTCGTCCTGTCATCAGTAGCAGAGAAAATATTTTCAACATTCTCATCAGTTGCTACACTAACTTCAGCGGATTCAATAGTTTTCTAAACAAAATTTTCCTTTTGTTTTAATTTATTTTTCAATTTAAAGCAATCAGATTTAATGTGCCCCATTTTATGACAATATCTGCATTCCAAATTTCTATGTCTGGATTTAGATCTACTACTGTCAAATTCTCTTTTATCCATTCTCCCCCTAACAACCAGACCCTCAGCCTGATTCTCTCTACATTCCCCAGTGATATTCCTGTCTATCTGCTCCTTAGATTTTCAATGCAGATTTAATTTCTTGATACAAAACTATTTCTTTTCCATAAATCAAAGTATCACGAAAATGTTTAAAAGATTGGAGAAAAGAACACAAGAGTAACAAAGCCTTATCCTCATCATCAATTTTTGCATCTATATTCTCCAAATCCATAACCAAAGAATCAAACTTATCAAGATGTGAGAGTGTATATGTACCTTCAGTCATCCGAAGCATATATAAACTCTGCTTCAAGTAGAGACGATTCTCTACTGTCGTCTTCATGTACAAGACTTTAAGCTTGTCCCACATGCTCTTAGCCGTAGTCTCCGTAGCTACCTCCCGTAAAACCTCGTCAGAGAAATTTAGAATGATGCTTGATCGGGCCTTCTTATCCATACCCGCAAGCTCTTCTTTTGACATATCATCTAGAATGCTCTCGGCTCCCTGTAGTACCAAATCAACTCCGTCTTGAACCAGAATGGCCTCCATCTTGAGTTGCCACAAGCCGAAGTTGACATTTCTATCGAATTTCTCGACAACAATCTTTGTTATTGTCATCGTTGCCAAAAGATCCCAGAACTAGGCTCTGATACCAGTTTGTTAGAGCTAGCCCCAGAAAATTTACCACAAGGTAATTTTGGCAACCCAACAAGACAATAAAACGGAAAGAATAAAAACGAGACAAGAATACCAGAACACCATATATACGTGGTTCGGTCAATTGACTTTGACCTACATTCACGGACGAAAGAGGAGCAAATTACTACCGCAAAAGAGAGACAATTACAAATACCTAAGGAAGATGTTCCTAGGCCATAAAACACCCGAAAATACTAAACAAGAAAAACCAAACTATAAGTCCAAACTATATAACTGAGTATGGACTTAAACCAAAGCAAACACTTAGGTTTTTCTTGTAGTACCACTTATGGTACCTCTTGTGGTGCATCTGACTTCAAAGTCCAGACCCTTTTTTATAATTCCAATAGGAGATGACAAATCTCATTTTTCCGATGTGGGACTATGGGACTTGCCAAACTAACAACGAGGTCTGTGCTGAGGTTGGACTCGGTAAGAACAAGACTTGAATTCAATTGTTAGGGCAGTGAACTGATTATACTCGGAAAGAAGAAAGAAAGCTGGAGTAGTCGGTGGAGCTTAAACAGGGGGAAAGAATCGACACATGCACTTACTACAAGACTTACTAGGAAGAAAGTAGGAAGAGTTGTCAGTCAAGCTCAGAAAGCTCAGAAACGGAACATGATTCAATACCTTCATCATGTTTGCTAAACAGAAGGAAGGACGAGTTGGTAATCTAGGCCAGAGAGAGAGAGAGAGAGAGGAATGTTTCCCTACAAAGAAGGTTGGAAGAGTTGTCAATCAAGCTCAGAAAGGAACGTGATTCAACACCTGCATCATGTTTGATAAACAGAAGGAAGGACACGTTGGTAATCTAGCCCCCAGAGAGAGAGAGAGAGAGAGAGAGAGAGAATCTGCATCATGTTTTATTCATGAGAAAATGAGCAAGCAAACACTTTCCGACCAAACTCCACTGCATTGTCCCCAAAAGATGAGATGGAGATCTGACTTCTTAATTAGTTTGAGCAAGAAGAGATGTCCAATATGCATTGTCCACAATTCCTGGTAGTGGACAATGCATTCCCAGCTCACTGATATCACAAGGTTGCATGGCCACATATTTCTTAGATTCACCAGCATTTGTGCTGCCACCTCATGTTGTTGCAGACCAGAATCTAAGTGCTCACCAATGACATCCCACCTCACATTTCAAGTTGGTACTCCACAGAGTCACTGTGGAGGCAGTGCACAGGTACATGCTCTGTTCTTCTGTGACAGAAAAGAAGAACAGAGTTGAAAGGCTCCACAGGTGATCACAGTAACCTTGCAGAATTGGGTGAGCAATAGACAACTCGCAATGTGATCGAAGAAGATCACAGCATTTAGATTTCAGGATGTCGACATTTGGGTGATTGCCTAAACACAAGAAATTGGCCAATGGGGTGTATGACTGTGAAGAGAGAACTGCACCAATGCAAATGTCTCATGCTGCATGTGGAAGATGGCATCACAGCTGTGCTGTCAGCAAAAGCAGCTTACAGTAGCAATGTCTTGTTTGGACCAAAAGGAGGTGCTTTTGAGCTGACTTTTAGATTAATGACAGTACTAGAAGCTTCATATGATTAATGAATGCAAATCTTCAAATAACCATGAATGATTCACATCACAGGGACAATAATCACTGTCAAATTGGATTTTTCTTTCTTCTTTTCTCTTTCTGATAGTTACATTGCATTACGATATGTTCTATAGAACAGTCTTTTCTGAAGCAAATCACAGCAACCTTGTACAAATGATCCAGGAATCCAGTTACTCTTTGCAGCTAGAATTGAACTTTTACTTGGATATTACCCAATATTACTTTTGGTTGTGGTAGCATCTCTTGTACAAATCATCAATATCAATCTTTACAGAGATTTTTTGTTCCCTAAATTCTGAATTAACCAAGGAACATTGCAGAAGGTATTCTTCTAAGCATGTTCATTTATGCACTCATCTACAAATTTTCCTGGTAGTGCATTGCACAACTTCTTCATTGCCAGAGAGTTTGATCTTATAATCTCACTATTTCTGAAGTTTTTGATCAAGGAGAGGAACCCTTGAGGTAGCAAAGATGGAAGAAACATGTGGCTGCAAAATCCAGAAAGCAGACATGATCAGAAAGCTCTTTCTATCTTGTTGATGTGTCTTGAGCTGACAACTCCTCTAGAACTAATATATAGTTATCTTACAAATGTCTGAAGACTCAAATGTGGTTTTGTACAGTAGTGTTCTTTGTCAAAGTGCTGTCATAGTCATCAAGCCTTGTCAAAGTCCAATCAATCAGCACATAGATCACAGAAATTTTGGAATTCTCCCTGAACCACTCAAAAGTTCACTTCAAGTTGACATTGCCTATTCTGAATGTGCCATTCTAGTCATCACAAACTGCTAAAGATTTCCAGTCACTTGAGACAGCTCAAGCAGACAGCACACACACATCATTTTAGTTTGTTTATTTGAGACCACCTAATCAGATGACACACTCAACACTTCCAGCACTCACATTAAACAATTTGGTGCCGTAAGCTGTCAAAGACAGGCTTCTTAAGCTTTGAAAGTGTGCTGTGACCAGAAATGGTGTGCATGTCCATCAAGATCACATTGTTGCTAGGGTTGAATAAACTAGATTTCCACAGGATCAAGTCCCCATAACAAGAACATGACTTCAAGCAAAATGAAGCATCCAGCAATGAGCCAGGAAAGGAAATGACAATGAAAACTTATTACAGATCAAGGTCATGTTCTCAATATCTGTAATTTTCCTCTGCAAGTTCAACAGCAGTAGATCTAAGCTTCCAAGTCTCTCTGTTAAATTGACATGTCCGACCAATTCTGGGTCCTTTTGGAAAGAAGGAGCTTACTCTGAACTTGTGAGAAGACCATAACAAAACTCAAATGTGTCAGCTCTATAAAGCTTATGTTAATCAGGAACAAAACTCAAACTTGTCAGCTTTGTAAAGTATATCACTCACTCACTTTGTTCCTTCCATCACCTCCTAAACGACGAATGAGAAAGGAAAGAACAGACACATCCTCTGTAAATCTGATTCGGTCCGAAGCTTAAACAAAGCAGTTTGAGTCTGAGTGTCAACCGATTGAGCTAAACCATGTGTCAACCTGCCACTGAGTTATTTTCTACTAATTAATTTTACTTCAGAAGTTCTAAATTGATCTTGACAACAGATATGCTGTTTGACGAGATTCAAGTTGTAGATGATATAGAGAAACCTATCCAGCCTGCGGCGCCACAACCGATCTATATGAAGTTCTTAAATGGTGATCCCTGATCCAAAGAGTGACAAATCAAGATCAGAATTTTTTTGGCATTGTGTCAGAGCCAAATCTGATGGACATCCATGAGACACTTGTACTTGAAGAATCTTGATTTGAGAAGGCATGCCTAATGCAAATCGTACTTCATTA
Source organism: Musa acuminata AAA Group (assembly GCF_036884655.1). NCBI lineage: Eukaryota > Viridiplantae > Streptophyta > Magnoliopsida > Zingiberales > Musaceae > Musa > Musa acuminata. The sequence goes on from NC_088334.1 coordinate 41,530,463, forward strand.
AACTATTCTTGTTTTGCTCAAAATTTGTCAGCTCAAGAAATTAACTATCAAGTGGTCTAATGTCTACTCATAGATCATAATTCCCAATGAAATGTAACTTGACCTCCCTAATTCACCTTCAGAACAGATGCAGCAAACCTTTCACTTTCCAGTGGGATCTGGTGTGGGCTGCATCTGACCTGAACTGGACCATGCTGGGATTGAGTTTGGTGTGATCCAGCCTTTCTGATTGCAAGGATCACACCAGGTAAGGAAGCAGCTTGGGAAACAATGGATAAGGAGAATTCTTGGACATCATTTAGCAGAGAAAGCTGATCTTTTGGCATTAAAAATTTGTAATGTGTACAAGCTAAACAAGAGAGTAGCAGAAAAGAGTTGAACACATTAGAATCCGAGACACTCAAGAGACTCGGTTGCTCGTGAATTTAATGCTTAGTTCACCCTTTCATCTGCAGGAGGAATATTAATCCAGAAAAAGCGGTGCTCTTAGAAACAACATCAGGTTAATCTGTTTCGTCGCCTACCTCGAGGAGATGAAGAATTGAGGATGTAGACGGCAGACATTCGCATGAAACATAAGAATCAGAACTTTATATTTATTGATTCAATGGAGAATTCAGAGGACAACATCGAAGCAGAAGTACTTTCTTCCACAAAATCTTGAAGACCAGCAAACACAGAGCTGTCTTACGGATTGATCACCACAACCATGTGGATTTCATAATTTTAATGGTTAGAAACTGTCATCATTTCTGGTGCAGAGCAGCCGATTTCAGGTTGCATCAACAACAACCAGAGATGGACAAACCCAAAGAAAAAGAATCAGACTTCTGTAAGTCAGTGATATTCACGGATACTGTAATTAAAATGGCTGTATGGTAACAATCGATCAAAGCAGCAGGAGGAGGAGGGCTCCGGGATCAATCAGAGACCTGGGGACGATGCATGCGGATGTTGAGCCTTCGAAGCCATATGGAGTGAAGGATCATATGGAACACGTCAAACCTCCTGGGAGGGCTGTTCACCACGAAATGCCTCTGCACCATCGCCCCTCTCCTCTGCAACCTGATGTACTTCGTCGGAGAGATGCCCATCAGGATCTTCTTGATGTTTGGGATGTCCTCCACCGAGACCTGCACCGAGAAGGCCTTCCAGTCGAGAACATCACTGAACGGCAGCACGTAGTGGTCGTTGATGGTGACCGGCACACAGCCGAGGTAGATGGCCTCCACGATTCTCGGGCTCGCCACCTCGTACCCGCTCGGGCACAAGCAGTACTTGCTCTTCCTCATCGTGTCGTAGTAGGACACTCCCTTGGGGAGGTACTCGTGGACTTGGACGTCGGGGTCTTTGTCCTTCCACGCCTCCAGAAGCAGCGGCCGGACAGGGCCATGATCACCACCGGCGAAGAACGCGAGGATGGGGCGGTGCGAGGCGGATGGCCCTCCCATCATGTCGGCCATGACGTCGGTCTTGATGTTGATCTCAGGCAGCGATACGTCCTTGGAAGGATCGAAGCCTTCGGACGTGTTTGCATTGCACAAGACTCGAATGGAGTTGCCGTAAAGATTAGGCACGGCTTTGGAGGAATGAGGCCCCTGCAGAACCACTGACTGTTCGATCAGTCAAACTACGTCTCCTTCTCGATTACAGCGACGACATCAGAGCGATCGACAACATGAATTGAAACCCACAAGACTAACCCAATCATGGCAGGAAAGCATGAAATGATCTGCACCCAGGCTCCTGTTCCAGTAAGGATATCTTTCGGCGACGACATCGATGTAATCAGCAATGGTCTTTTTGATCGGGGAGATATCGAAGGACTCGGGCTTGTATATGAATTTAACCATCTTGGCGACGCTGAACGGCAGAAAGAAGACATGAGCAAGATCAGGGTTCCTAGTCCGATACCGGGAGTCCATTTCCATGCTGTTGATGAACCTTCCCTCCGAAGAGTATATGCTCCTGCAGGGGCCATCATGGAAGAGTGGCGGCTCACCTTCTTCATACACATACACCTTGAACAGCTTCTCCATTTCCAAATAACTCCTGCATGCATGTTTTCTTCACATCAAACCAACTGTTGAAGCTTCTACTATACGTACATGTTGCAGATCATTACCATTATACCTGTGAAAAGCATAAGCATTCCTGTATAATGGCCCTTGCGGAACATAATCTTTGTCGGGTAATGCCGTTCTATTACCGGCGTTCCGAAATGCTTTCTTGATAGCTGCTCGAGCTCTGCCCAGGCCGAGTTCAAGTCTCTGTAATTTCGTGTATCTTTTTCTCCGCCCTCTTGGCAATGGTATCACATCCTCGGTGGTGTTGTGTTCGAAGAGTAATATTGCCTGTGAAATAACATAGTGAATTTAACGAAGAGATTCCAAAGGGGCAGAATTTAATGTTCAAACTGATAGACAATACGAAAATATACATTTTGAGTATGTGCCCAATTGGCTTCAAAATTCATCCGATGCCCTACAAAAATAAAATGATGCTTGCAAACTAGGCATTTAATTCTCCTCAACATGCTTTGTCTTCCTTTTGACCCCAATGCAAGAATCAAGATGCAATTCCCTGAAAGAACCAGGCAATATGATGACAACCGAACTGATTGGTTGCAACATTGCTGTCCTGTCGATCATTTCCTGGGACTTGAGGACCAATTTGTCTGTGGCAGCACATGTTTGAGTCTAATTATAGTCTTATACTCTGCTCCAAGACGAAAGCTCTCTGGGATGGCCATGGCTGTAGTCTCTGTCTACCGAAAACCATGCATGAGAAGAAGGCTGACGGCCAAACTTGATGGGTTGAGTTGACTCCGGTCAGATAGTTCTCCCCAGCCCTCACCATGACGATTAATGAAATTTAAAGCATGTCATGGAGGAAAATTTTCAACTTTGATTCTGGAAACAATCTCTCTTAATACATACGAATCATTAATCGTCTGCTTTCCAAGTATATGTCAGAATGAAACGAAACTGGTGCAAGAACAACAAGAATAGAAGTGCAGAAGGCTACACATAAACTAGGACATGTATGGAGGTAGTAAACAGTACTTAGAAACAAGAAAAATCCCAAGTTTGGAAACTGTTTCCTTACCATATTATCAATTGACGAAACCAAATCAGAATCATATGACCTCCATTAAATATTTTTTTCGCAGTAAAATCAGAAACTGGTGCAAGAACAGAAGAGAGAAGAGGACTTACAGGCCCCTGCACCGGGCTCGGAGCCGCTACGGGAGGAACAGATACATCAGAAGCATGACCGGAGCGATCGAAGGAAACCTGTGCTCCGAAACCTCTCTGAGACTCCAAATCCTTTTCTTTGTGTGCACCACCGCCACCATGAAGAGGAAGGGAAAAGGAGAAGGAAGAGAACCAGGGGGTGGGGCCGTTGGAATCAACAGAGAGGAGCAGCAAGGACACCAAGACCAAAGGAACGAACACGCACAACAACACAAACCTTGTCCCGTAACCACGGAAGCATGGAGGAGATGAATCCATGGCGATTACGGTGCATCGCACACAACCTTGGGTTTCCGAACCTTGATCCGCATGTGTATATATATACATATATGGAAGGTCATTAACTGCATCATTAAGGGAGCGGGGGTGGCGCTGACGGTAACGCTGTTGCCATACAAGGGTTTGAAAGAGGAGAATTGTTAGGGATGAGTGCCCGTGTATGGAAACTGAGCCAAGTGGCTCGGTCTGTGCCGCGGTGAGTCGCGGCGAGTCCGACACGAGGCGGCCGAGTTCTCCGCGAGTCCGAAGCCTCCTTTTCCCCGTTCGGTCGACTTTTGACGTACCCGCTCCCCCGCATGCATCTTTTCGTCGTCGATCACTTATGCTTTACCCACCCGGACACCATACCCGTCCCGTGATTGGATGCGCAGTGGCCCGCTGCTGCGTCCAAACCGATAGATGACGATCTCTCTACGTGCGTGCGTTTTTAGCCATTACGGTAGATGAAGAGGCGTCATCTTGCATATCTATCTACGGCTTTGATTGGAGTCCACTCCTACGGACTTAATACATGCAATTGAATTTTGTCTTCTATCTCTACGCAGGAATTCTTCCGCTATTGATTGGGAATTCTGACTTCACCTAAGGCTATTGATGAATCAGTCCAATCATCTTGTTCTTTTTCCAAAAACAAAAGAACTTATGAAGAAAAACATTCATAATATTTTTATTTATTAGGTCATTTCTCATGTCATCATAGTGCATGCATATAATGTCATTGTTTATGTTGCCAACTATAATATGGCGTCCATGCATAGTCATCACTGAACGGGACGTATGGACTACCACAAAAGATGAGGGGTTAGTAAACCTTCAACCTAAATGGGCTCAGATCCGACACGATTGACCTTGTTCCGATGACACCCATAAGTGATGTTGCTCGGGTGCTTTTGATCAGATAGTTAACATGGCTCAATTTAGTCCTGAAAGCATGAATTTATCCTAGAAACTCAAGCGGATGAAAGGTACGATTGAAAGAAGTTCGGAGCCACTTCCAAGTTACTCCCTAGATGCAGAGTTCTACACAATTGGTCAGTGTAGAGAGATTTCTGGAGTTGATTCTTCTGATGCTTAAGTCAACAAAAATAAAAAAGATTTAAAAGAAGTTCGGAGCCACCTCCAAGTTACTCCCTAGATGCAGAGTTCTTTTGTCCCCCCCCCCCCCCCCCACCCCCCCGCGACTGCTTTTGGGATTCAATTTTTATACTTGTTTTATTGACGAAGGGTAATTGGCTACTCGTCCCCCCCCCCCCCCCCCCCCACCCCCCTTTCAGTTTCTTGTACCATGAGTTAATGATATACAAGGGCACGCACACTATCTATCACGATAAAGGCACATCCAAAATGGATAAGGGATGAGAGTTCAGGTGCCCGAAGAATTGTATCACATCATCCAAAATTAATGTTCCTTAAGAACCGAAATCATCAGTGGTGCAATCGAGGGAAAGCTTAGGGGTCTGATAGGGCGATGGAAAGGCAATTAAGAAGTTGAGTTTGATTATAGTGTTTCAATAACCGTCTCGTGACACTTTCCATGTTGAGAAGACAGTACGAGCTCTCGTGTTAATTTCAAAGTGACGGTCTGGCACCAGTTGAATCAGAAGAATAATGACTGTGCCACTGTTTCCCTATCACGAACATTTTATACATTAATCTATAACCCTAGTTTGGATCGATCACTACATTTGTAGCTACTACCATTATAGCTATCATATGCAATATATTCAAGTGATTAAGATATCGGTATCTTCTCTACCAACCCGATTCGCGGCAGCAGTGAAGTCATAGATGTAGTTGACATGAATGATAAATATTATGATCTTTAATTTGATAAACATATGTTTTCTTGTTCTTCACTATAAAAGTAGGATCTGAGATGACATCTTCACCAGTAAACGATCTAATCCTTCACTGACAAGTGTCAAACATGAGTTGCCTTCAAAGTCAAAAGTGATCCATGAGAGTTTGCCGATTGTCGATGGCTGCCAACTGTCTCTTACTCTAGCATTCCATTCATGAGAGGGTCACCCTACCAAATGGACGTCGGTCAGTATTATCCTACTTTCCATCACTGTATGGTTAACACTACAAATCAAACACCGAAGTGCCGCTACTCTGTCGCTTATTTAAGCTGCTGCTGCTCTTCTCCAAAGAGCGGTGTAAGGAGAGCTTCCTCAACCTGCAGCCATGCCGGAAGATGGTAAAAGCATGAAGGTGAGAGTGGAGAGGTCAAAGATCGTCAAGCCTTTACACAAAGGTGAGCCGACTTCCACCTGTCTTCATGTTCCCTTGAGCGTCTTCGACAAGATCACCTACGACACCCACATGGCCGTCATCTACGCCTTCCGGCCGCCCACCCCCTCGAACACCGACATCGAGAAGGGGCTGGCCACTGTGCTCTCCGAGTACCGGGAGTGGGCGGGGCGGCTCGGGGAGGACGCCCGAGGCGAACCTGTGGTCCTCCTTAACGACGCCGGTGCGCAGGTCTTCCAGGCGTCGTCGGACGCGCCGCTCGACGTGGCCGGTCTTCTTAAGCCCTCGCCGGCTCTGCTGACCCTGCATCCGGGGATACAGGGGGTGGAGGAGCTGGTGCAGGTGCAGCTCACGAGGTTCGCCTGCGGAAGCCTAGTCGTGGGATTCACGGCGCACCACCTGGTGGCCGACGGCCACGCCGCCAGCAAATTCCTGGTCGCGTGGGGCGCCGCGACACGGGGCCTTCCTATCCACCCCATCCCCTTTCGCGGCCGCTCCGCCTTGTTCGTCCCTCGCGAACCACCTCGCGTCGAGTTCCAGCACCGGGGAGCGGAGTTCACCACCAAGAAGATGTTCAACGCCAAGGACGACCCCCTAAAGGACGACATCGTCGTCCACAAGGCGCACTTCACCAAGCCCTTCCTGACCGCTCTCAAGACCAAGGCTTCGCTGGGGAGCAAGAGGCAGTACAGCACGTTCGAGAGCTTGGTAGCCCACTTATGGAGGGTCATCAGCAAGGCTCGCGGACTCGACGAGCGCACCACCAGCGACGTCCGCATCTCCGTCGACGGCCGCAGGAGGCTGAGCCCCCCCGTCCCGGACGAGTACTTGGGCAACCTGGTGCTGTGGGCGTTCCCTCGCGCGCAGGTGGGGGAGCTCATCAACAGCCCATTACAGTACGCGGCGGCGCTCATTCACGAAGGCATCGAGAGGGTGGACGACCGGTACTTCAGGTCGTTCATCGACTTCGCGAAATCGGCGGCGGTGGAGGCGGAGGGTCTGGTGACGACGGCGGACATGAACGAGTGGGTGGTCAGCCCCAACTTGGAGGTGCACAGTTGGTTGAGATTTCCCTTCTATGACGTGAACTTTGGCGGTGGGACTCCTTTCTGCTTCATGCCGACCTACTCACCAGTGGAGGGGATGCTGGTCCTGCTTCCATCCACGGTTGGAGATGGAAGCATCGAAGTTTACGTGCCTCTCTTCAACCACAACTTGGCCACCTTCAAGCACCTTTGTTGTTTACTCGACTAATTTGTCGTACTGCCCGATCCCTTCTCTCTCTCTCGCTATCTCTCGCTCTCTCTAGGGTATATTATAATGTTCTAGCTATGCATGCAGACTGGTTTCAACAGGTCGTATGTGGGTGGGAGATTTCTGAGGAAACAGGCATGGCGTTAGAAAGGGAAAGGGACAAAGAGAGCATTCATAAGATATGCTGAGAAAAGCAGCAGGGAAGAAGACTAAGACTTGCAGATAATGTTTGGTCATGTATACTTTACTTTATGCATGGTAGGGCATGCATATATGCTTGATAATGAATAGTTCTCAATAAAGTTGATGGAGTTGAATCTGCATGGATTGTGTAAAGAATACTGCTGTTCTTTCTGCTTAAGCACTCCATCGGCAGAATTTGATACCTGGGAGTGCAGCGGTTTAATAGAGGAACAAGTATGAGTGCTCATCACAATGTAATAATGTGTCAGAGAAAGACTTGAGCAAGCTAATTTAATTCTGTACTTATCAATCTGACGGTTTCTAACAAGTTACATCACCTACGTGTTTTTCCTCTGAAAAAGAAACCAAATATTTCAAATAAATCTCTCTTAAACAATGCAAGAAAAAAGGTTGTTTAATGCTCTAATTCATGAAGATATAGATGCATGCGGAAACATATTGAATGAAGGAGAAAAGATTGGTGGTGATGACATATTAAGGACGACAGAATGATTCAAGAGATCAGCCAAATAGTAATTAAGAATCAGAATTCCTGTGGCATATATGACTAATTAAAAAGTGGATGACTCAAATGTATGACCTAATTCATATAGGCTGTTGGTCAATAAAAAATGAAAAAGTAGGTACTATTTTGTCTAAAAGATTCTCACAGTATCAGCAGTAGAGAAGACAAAATGTATAATGCAGATGAACTCTACTCAGAAATAGTATAGTATTTCTATTCTATAATCTATAGTTTTTTGCTTCTTCATTTCTAGACTGCACACACACACACATATAATGTGAACAGATTGCATTCTTGTGGTACGCTTTTCCTCGCACTGCCTTGTGATGGCGATTGGGTTGTCACGTGGTGCATAAAAGTCACACGGATGCAATCAACGGCGTGACACCACAATGTAAATCTTCCTATTCTCAAGATGAAATTTTCAATGAGCAAAATCTTGAAAGATTTGTACCAGTAACATAACAAGCGACGAATGCTTTGCTCAGCACCACAACTTGTTATTATCACGCACAACAATTAAATAGAGATGGATTCCCTGCTAACTAATACCAAAGTCCGCACTGTTAGGTGACATTGTAGGCCCATTGATTTGGTGGGAGGGGGGAGGGGAGTGTTCTCGATGGTTCCTGGATCATCCTAAATGAGATTAAACCTCCTCAGTCCGGATATGACCAAACCTAACCTGATCGGATGTGTTTGTTTAGATGACCAAACCTAACCTCCTCACAACCTTGTTGTTGGCCTGCCATTTCTATTGGAACTGCCAGTGTCAGAGACCCTTCATGTCCTTAGAATCAGATGACTCCTACATATATAAGTGGCACCGCTACTGCAATAACATACAAGTCAAGTGCTTTCGAGGATCACCATATATTGTGCATCTTTCACATTAAACAGGCAAGGGAAGCGAAAATTCGGAGAGTAGCTTACAGGAAGGCAGAGAAATCACACCAGAAACTTATAAGAAATGACAAATAAAGAGACAATCCTGAGCGCAAAAGATAAAGCTCACAGTCTAACTATTTCTTTGAGCACTGAATTCATAGTTCAAGGTTCCACTAGTGGTAGGGTTACCGTCAACAGGTTCTATTGCCAGTCATGTAGCAGAGCCAAAACCACCCAAAAAATTCCAATGCTATAGGTAAGTATTACTAGAGTTAGGTAACCTAAATATACTAAGACTACGTCAAGGGAGCACATAGTTAATGGAGTCACTAACAGCTATATGGAAAACGTACTAGCGTGTCAAGACCGGCACACCCTTCAATCCACAGTGACATTGGTCGTCGATTAGTTGGAATGGCTAGTCTCGTGACCATCGACATTTCCACGGGAGACTCGGAGAACTTGAATTGTGATAGGGCATATTCCGGCACCATCTCGTAGCCGCAGTCAATCGCCACATCGAAACTGACGTGGTGCTTTGGTACTGACGTGGTGCACCGTATTGATATGACACCTCAGACCCGTATGAGACAGTCGCCTGCATCTGTGCCCACGCCACCTGAGGCTGTACGAGGCGATGCCACACGATGCGGGAACAGGCAGGTCAGTCAGTGCCTACACAGGGCGTATAGGTTGATCGCCTGAGACATCGGCGGCCATTAACCGATTGCATACGGTGACCTCCAATTGTAAGTATAAAAGCCGACCTTCGGGCTAGTGCCAAGGGTTGGACCGCGAACATCTAATCTCGTCATCACATCTCTCTACTGATTTAAGCCTCGAAGGGGTTAAGTCGGAAAGTCCACTCTCAACCTTGATCTGTGTATAGGAATCTGGAGATCAACGTAGAAGGACGGAGCACTACAAAATGCATCTCGACCCGATCTCCCTCGGACCGACCCAATCTCCCTCAGAACGACTTGACCAGACATCAACTCACTCCAGCCTAGAAGCCACATTTGACGACCTCGCATACATGCCCCAAACCAAGTTGTGCTGACTTCTCGGCCATGGCATGAAGTTGCATAATATTTCTGGCACTAGAGGAAAGGCCATCTTATAGGAATGTCAACCATCGTACAACCCCGACGAGCGTCCCAGAGAAGAGGTACCCATCGCTCACTCCACCTTCGGTCTTGGGGGGCAATTGCCCCTTCCCCTCATATGGACGAGAATGTTTTAGCTCAAACCCCGAGTCACTACTGGCGATTGGAGACCTACGATAGTGACTCCGATCCGATAGAGCATATCGTTGTATTTCGAGCCCAAATGGCCCTATACGGCACCTCCGACGCCCTCATGTGTTGAGCATTTTCCACCACCCTACAAGGTCCGGCTCGAATGTGGTGCGATCGACTAAGGCCATCCTCGATCTCATCCTTCGATCAACTTGCAAGAGAGTTCGAGCTCAACTTCTTAGCTAATGCAAGATTGAAACCATCCGTGGCCATGCTCCTCGAATTAAGCCAAAAGGACGATGACCCATTTCGTTGCTCACTTTGCTATCGAGATCCGAGGGATCCCCGATGCCCACCCCTTGTTAATTATGTAGGCATTTCTGATGGGCCTATGACCATCTCGATTCTTCTAGTCACTCGTCGAGAAGCCACCAACGATCGTCCCCGAGATGCTCCAGTGTGACAACCAGTACGTAGTGATAGAAGCGTTGATAGCAGGGAAGCATGAGGACCACAAGAAGCCCCACGGAGAGCAGTCCCATGGGCAACCCTTGGGGCCACCAAGGAGGAGGCTCGATTGACCCAAGTTGTCACTACCGAGGCCCCCTCTATCGCCCCTAAACTCATCAAGAATGGAAATCTTCCTTCAGATCAAAGAGAAGGGGCTCCTGAGGGCGCCCAACCCGATGAAAACTCCCCATGAGTCCAAAGATCAGTCCAAGTATTGCCAATTCTACCATGACTATAGCCACGACACCGAGGAATGTCATAATATAAGAAACCAGATCGAGGAGCTCATCTGAAGGGGACATCTCAGGCACTACATCAAAAAATCCCGAGAACCCTCTCTATGCCCACAAGTCTTAATCGAGAAGCAAATTGAGGCCATTATTGACAACCCAGCATCTAGTGGGGACAACATGTTGAGATGTAAAGATTACGCTCGAGCCACTGTAGAAAAACACCCCAGACAAAACGATGAGCCCAAGATCACCTTCGAGGCGAGGGAAACCTGTTAAATCTCGTATTTTGATGATGAAACCAATTGATATGTGTTTATATTTTAATCCGCATTTTGAGTGACGCAGGATGCTTCGATCAAGTTGAGACAATTAAAGCAGGAAGAATCAAGTTGTGCCGGAGGAGAACATGTCAGAAGATTGGACGTTGGACCGGTGGATCGGTCGACATATCGACAGAAGGCTTCGGGCCATGGATTCGGGCATCATGCCAAGAAGAACGGATATTGCACCAAGGATATCGAAGTTGTGGAGTCAACTGGCCGATTGTGCAATAGGCCGTAAGAGAGGACGATGCACTGAAGAATCAGACTAAGCGTCGAGTGACCAATGACATGCCAGACAACTTGATTAATGCTTAGTATTAATTGTCTAGATCGAAATGTGTTTTTACATGTGTAGGATTAACTATGATAGCAAGGCATAAAGTAAAATAAAGTCCCGGAGTCAAGGACGCGATTATGTTGGGAGTTCGAGAGTTCATCGGAAGTCCGGACATTCGTAGGAAGTTCTAGAGGAACCAGCCGAGAAGTCTCGAAGCTTGCTAGAGAAGCTCATCAGAACTCACCAAGAATATTGTCATGAAGTCCAGGAGCTTGCCGGGAGTCCGCCGAAACATTGCTGAGAGATCGTCGGAAGGTCGCCGGAAGAATAGACATAGGGACTTATTTAGCTTAGCAAATGTCTTAGGATTTCGTAGTTAGCATGTAATTGGGCTTGGATTTGGGCCAACCCAATTAGGGGCTAGCTAGGCCCATGTAAGAACTATGTTGGGCCCAATAAGAGGCCCAAACAATGGCCCAAGAAGTCTCACCGTCGTGGCATAGTTTTCGAGATTGTGTCAGACGGTGGTATCGCCAGTCTGGGCGGTGGTACCACCCAGCACTACCCCCCAGGCGATGGTACCACCTAGGACAGTGTTAGTGTTGACTGACACTGGGCGGTGGTACCGCCGAACGCAGGCGGTAGCACCGCTCGTGCCCGGGGAACCCGGGATGGGAAAGTTTTAGGCTCTAAGTTTGAATCAACTTGAAGCCTATAAATACCTCTCTCATCCCTAGTTAAAGCATACAAGCACAAAGAGTCTAAAAGCAAAGAAACGCTGCTACAATCTCTTTAGAAATTCCCTCCTCTAAGTCTAAGAGTTAGAATTCTATTTAAGAGAGGAGAGTGAGTGCTTGTAAGGGTTATCTCCTAAACCTGGTAAAAGGAGAAGAGGGGTGTAAAAAGTGGTTGGTCTTCGCCTATTGAAGGAAGATCGTTAGTGAATGCCGGTGGCCTCAACGGAAGAGGAATTGGAGGAGTGGATGTAAGTCACGACGATCGAAACACTATACACTGTCGTATTCTCTAGTTTGCATTTCATTCTTGTTATTACCTTACTGCAAACTTCCTTAAGTGCTTACTGCCTTCATTTCATTACGTACGCTTTCAAGTTAAGTTTCCGAAATCAATTTATCATCGGAAATGATTTTTATCGAATGAAGTTTTAATCGAGACGTAATCTTTCTGCTGCACTAATTCAACCCCCCCTCTTAGTGCCGACCCCTGATCCTAACAATTGGTATCAGAGTCTCGTTTTCTAATTTGGTTTAACATCCAAATAGAAATGACTCTTTTCGACTTTCAAGAGGGTCACTCTCTCATTCGTCCTCCCTTTTTCAATGGGATGGACTACACATATTGGAAAACTCGAATGAGAGTTTTTTTGCTTTCAGAGTCTCGTTTTATAATTTGGTTTAACATCCAAATAGAAATGGCTCTTTTCGGCTTTCAAAAGGATCACTCTCTCATTCGTCCTCCATTTTTCAATGGGATGGACTACACATATTGGAAAACTCGAATGAGAGTTTTTTTGCTTTCTTTGGATTTGAACTTATGGAACATTGTCGAATCCGGTTTTAAAAGGTCTTCTCTTCCAATGAAAGATTGGAATGATTTGGAGAAGAAGACGTTTTCTTTAAATGCTAGAGCTATGAATGCTCTATTTTGCGCCTTAGACAAAAACGAGTTTAATCGGGTTTCTTCTTGCGAAACGGCTTTCGACATATGATATACTCTTGAAATCACACATGAAGGCACAATTAGTGTTAAGGATTCTAAAATTAATTTTTTAATACACAATTTTAAACTTTTTCATATGAAACTAAGTGAAACCGTTGTTGACATGTACACCCGTTTTACGGATGTCGTCAATGGTTTAAAAGCACTTGGTAAAAGTTTTTCATATTTTGAACTCGTTAACAAGATTTTACAATCGCTTTCAAAAAATTAGGATTCGAAAATAATGGCAATATAAGAATCAAAGAACTTGAACCATTTTTCGATTGAAGAACTAATTGGTTAATTGAGCATAAGCTCAAAGTGACGGTGAACTTGAACCACAAATGAAATTTAAAAAGTTCATAAAACAAAAATTAAAAAGCAAAAAGAATGGAACTACTTGCTTTAAACGCAAGAAGAAGAACACAAATTGGGATGAATCGAGCTCTTTCGAAGACGAGAAGAAAATCAACAAAGGCGAGGTGGCAAACTACGCCTTAACCGCTTTCAACGATGAGATAATCGAAATCCCTCTAATTTACTTCGAAATTACATGATGCTTTTTATGATGTATTTTTTTTTGTTTAGAATTAATTTTTCTTGAAAATTCCATGTTTAAAAATAAAAATGTAAAAATTACGATCATGCTAGTAATTTTGAAAATGATAATAAAAATTACATGTTATATGTTAATGAAATAAAATATTAGATTTAAATCTAATGATAATCCTATGAATTTTTTTAAGAAATAATAATGTGTATCATGTTGATTTCTATTATTATTTCTTGATTTTAATTAAATAAAATCATGTTTGATTTGAAGTAATGCATAATGATGTAATGAAAATATTAAATGTTTTAATACCATAGACGACTTTATGCATGAGATTTTAAAGTTATACATGATGATTTTTGTGATTTATTGGTCTTGATGGTTTTTATGACGAAATTCACTTTTCGATCCCAAAAGTTGATACATGTTTTTATTTGCAATAAAAATATAAATGCATACTTGTATGAAACCAATAACTTAAGATAAAACATCTCTATCTTATTGATTTTTCGATAAAAGATTAATGAATCCATGTATATTATGCTTTTGTGAATCTCTTGAACTATGAAAATGATTTGATGAATTTAAATGAGTTTTATCGAAATCATAATCTCTCATGAAATCTTTTATATGAATCAAGATTTTTCATGATCTCCTAAGAATTCTTTACGATGAGATTTGTTAAAATGAATCACAGTTTCTCTTGATTTTTCGAAATTATAATTTTTATGATTCATAATGATTTAAAAGATATTATACATAAATCAAGATCGTTTATGTGTTCTCTCATGACATCTCTTAAGGTTTATGACTTGAATTTTATTATATAAAATTCTTTGAGTTTATGAAGTATATCTCATCATCAAATTCTTTTTATATTATTCATGTGATGATATGAATGCATGAAACACTCATGATATTATTTTGATGCATGCAATGATAAAATATTCATGATGAAAAATTGTTTTGATATTCACGACTTGATTTTTTATCTTTGTTACCTTACCTTTGACATAATTTGAAAATTGATGCAAAGGGTCTTCCCTTCTTTTTGACAATGACAAAGGGGGAGATAGGTAGCTTACACAATTCAAGAAGAAAGCAAAAATTGTACTTCTCAAAAGAGAAGAAATTGCTATCTTGAACATCACCAAGAATTACTGGCTTGAAATCTCAAGAAAATACAAAAATATGCTATCTTGCACATCGCAAAGAAAAGCAAATTTGCAAACTTGCATAACTCTAAATTATTGCTAGCTTGTATGTTGTAAAACTTACATATCTACAACTTGATAGCTTGAATGTTCTAAGCATGATTTAACATTTGCTAAATTTTCTAGCTTTAGATTGCATGATGATAAAACTTGATATTATGTTTTTCATGCAACGATTTGAACTTGTTTTTCTAAACACTTAGAAAGTGGAACTTCTCCTTTTTGTTGATAACAAAGGGGGAGAAGTATGTTAATGTCATGCATGATTTGATTATGACATGTTTGCTTGGATTTTTGAATCCAAGAGTTACTATCAATAAGGCATATTGATAGGGAGAGTTTATTTAAACTCCGGGAGTTAAGGTTAACTCCATCATAAAAAAAGGAGAGATTGTTGAATCTCGTATTTTAATGATAAAATCAATTGATATGTGTTTATGTTTTAATCTGCATTTTGAGTGACGCAGGATGCTTCGATCAAGTTGAGACAATTAAAGCAGGAAGAATCAAGTTGTGCTGGAGGAGAACATGTCAGAAGATTGGACTTCGAACCGGTGGATCGGTCGACGTATCGACAAAAGGCTTCGGACCGTGGATTCGAGCATCGGGCCAAGAAGAGCAGATATTGCGCCAAGGATATCGGAGTTGCGGAGTCAACTAGCCGATTGGGCAATAGGCCGCAAGAGAGGACGATGCGCCGAAGAATCGGACGAAGCGTCGAGGGACCAATGACATGCCGGATAACTTGATTAATGCTTAGTATTAATTGTCTAGATCGAAGTGTGTTTTTACATGTGCAGGATTAACTACGATAGCAAGACATAAAGCAAAATGAAGTCCCGGAGTCAAGAATGCGATTATGTTGGGAGTTCAAGAGTTCGTCAGAAGTCCGAACGTTCGTCGAAAGGTTTGGAGGAACCAACCGGGAAGTCTCGAAACTTGCTAGAGAAGCTCGTCAAAACTCGTCAAGAAGATCATCGTGAAGTCCAGGAGCTTGTCGGGAGTCCGTCGAAAGTTCGTTGGAAGATCGACAGAAGCTCACCGGAAGAATAGACATAGGGACTTGTTTTGCTTAGCAAATGTCTTAGGATTTCATAGTTAGCACGTAATTGAGCTTGGATTGAGCCAACCCAATTACGGGCCAACTAGGCCCATGTTCTGTGTTGGGCCCAATAAGAAGCCCAAACAGTACCCCAAGAAGTCTCACCGTCGTGGCACAGTCTTTGAGATTGGGTAAAGCAGTGGTACTGCTAGTTTAGGTGATTGTACTACCCCTGGCAGGGTGCTAGGCAGTGGTACCGCCGAGCACTACACCCTAGGCGATAGTACCACCAGACCTGGGCGGTGGTACTGCCTAGGGCAGTGTCAGCTAGACTGACACTAGGCAGTGGTACCGCCCATGCCCGAGGAACCCGGGATGGAAAAGTTTTAGGCACCAAGTTTGAATCAACTTGAAGCCTATAAATATCCCTCTCATCCCTGGTTAAAGCATATAAGCACAGAGAGTTCAAAAGTAGAAAAACGTTGTAGAAATCCTTTATGAGAATCCTCCTCTAGTCTAAGTGTTAGAATTTTGTAAGAGGAGAGTGAGTGCTTATATAAGGATTGTCTCCTAAACCCGTGAAAAGGAGAAGAGAGGTGTAAAAGGATAGTTGATCTTCGCTTATTGAAAGAATATATCAATAGTGGAAGCCGATGGCCTCGATGGAAGAGGAATCAGTGAAGTGGATGTAGGTCACGATGACCGAACCACTGTAAAATCTGGTTTGCATTTATATTTATGCAATTTATCTTTACTGCAAACCTCTTTAATCACTTACTACTTTCAATACATGTACAAATGGCTTTCAAGTTAAGATCTTTACGAAAAGGTTTTTTTCGGAAACGATTTTTATCGAACGAAGTTTTAATCGAGACATAATCTTTCTGTTGCACTAATTCACCCCCCCTCTTAGTGCCGATCCTAACACTGACTAGAAATATTATATGATGCTTATGTTCACTATAAAATAATAAAAAAATTATTTTATTTTATAAAAAGTAAATAAATTAAGTTTATTACATAAGTTTTATAGCATTTATTATTTCGACTATATCAATTTAGACCTAAAATTCATTCATATAATTTGTTATAAATTTAAAATAGATTGTACATCAAGGAAGTTTGACATAGTTTATATTATAATTTGACATATTAATTTTGTTACCCTAGAATATTATTTTATCTATAATTATGAATAAGATAAATTTAATAAAACATATTTGTCATTGGTTTCTATATGATCGATGATTAATTATCTTTTTCAATTTTGTCTTACATTGTTATGAATGTTTATAGTTAACATATCTAGTTTTATTAATTGAATATTATACTAAGTTTTAGTTATTCTCTCGTATGTAAAAGTTTTGATAATTTAAGTACAAAAATTTTATAAGATCTTTTATAAATATAAATTAAAAGGTATTTACCTTTATAATTTGTGTTATCATATATTATTCTTAAAATTGAGATTAGATTTTACATGTACTAGGCTAGTTTGTAGAAGTTATTATTGACATTAATAAAATGCGTGTGTTTGAAGTTGAATAAATTTGATCCTGCATTGATATTTAAACTTAATTGTACAAGTAACTAATTTGAATAGATTTTGGATTTAATATCAAATTAATTATCAGATATTATTTGTCTAATGCAATGACGAGATCTAATGAGAATTAAATATAATTTTATTTCTTTGACATATTAATATATAAATTATATATATATATATATATATATATACATATATATATATATACATATATATATATATATACATACATATATATATATATATACATACATATATACATACATATATATATATATACATACATATATATATACATATATATATATATATACATATATATATATATATATGTTGAATAGTGAGATAAATTTTCATCATTTCAATTGCTTTTGTTTGTTAAGTTGCACCTCAACTTATATTTTATGTTAAGAATTAATTAATTTTTAAAAATTAAAAATTTTATTGATTTATTGGATATAAAATTTGATATACTTGTTATGGGTAATCTAAAACCAAATTTATTCAATGAGTTTCATTAATTTATCATATATTTTATGTTAAAAATTATATATATCTTTTGACTTAAAAGTTTTCGAATGGCACATTTAATCTAAATATTTTTCAAGCTAATTCAATTTTGTCCTTTGACTTAGTATTTCAAGAGCTAACTATATTGATTAATATTATTTTTAATCAAATTTGGGAACCAAATTTCTATTAAGTGGGGGAGAAATATAATCAATGATAATTTCTTCCTTAATATAAATCAATTACTATAAATGATGTTTTACTTTATTATTAACTTTTGTGTGCTATAGTTAAGGAAATGATTAAACTTAGTTTCCTAATCATCTGAATAAGTTAGGAATTCTACTAATCAATTAAATTATTAATTTATTTATTTCCTAATAAGTGATTTGATTTTTAGGAAGTAAATAGTTTAATTCCATTTTCGTGTGTGAACTATAAAAAATGAATATTATATTTATCTTTGTGTATGAAAGTAAATTAAAAAATAAATTAAAAATAAAAATTAAATTGTTATAACTTTTTATGTATAATGATGTTTTAATTTCTAAATTCATGATTAATAAATAATGATAATTATTTTATGATGTTAGAATGATTATTTGATTTATATTGATCTCTTAAGCTTAAGTAAATTTTAATATTGATTTAATTATTAAAATTTTTAATTTTGGATTAGCATAATAGTTCTAATTTATTTAATTAGATATATCTATATTTCAAGAATTATGTGTGAATTTCTATAATGTAATTAGTTTTAAATTTAAGATCATGAATTTAAAGTTTTAATTAATGGATTTGAGTCATTCTTTAATAATTTTAAATAATAAAATCTAATTTGATAAGAAGAGTCTAATCGAAGTCTAACTTGTGTCATGTTGATTGATCAGATCGAATTGACTTAGCTCATGTGGTAATATACGACCTAGCTCATGTGGCCAAGTACAACCAAACTCATATAACTAAGCATGACTCAGCCTATGTGGTCGGGTGGGAGCCAGCCCATGTGGCAAGGTATGACCCAACCCATATGACCAGGCATGACCCAACTCATATGGCTAAGTACGATTCAATCCATGTGGTAAGGTACGATCCAATCATATGGCCAAACATGGGCCAGCTCATGCAGCTAGGTACAACCTAGTCTATGTGATTAGATACGATTTCAACTCATATGTTTATATATAACCAACTCGAGAGCCAAACATGGCCTAATTCAATGGTAAAGTTTGACCCAACTTATAAGTAAGACTTAGCCTAGTTCATGATGTTAAACATACTAAACTATGCAATTAGCATTAAACACATCCTCTATCTAGCCCGTTGTACCTTAACTCAACCTATTACTTGGAACAAACAAACATATGCAATATATGTGACTTGTCTAAGACTCAGTTGGGTTGGTTCGATTTAGGTTAGTACTATACGATATAGTCCAATTTCCTCTCCCTTTACTGATTTGAGCTCGTTAATTGACTAAATAAAAAAAATTTGATCGATTAAAGCTGATTTAGGATGATTCTAAACTAACTTGACTAGTTCAAACCTACATGACCTAATCAAGATCAATCAAATCTAAATTAGACTAGTCTAGGATGATTCCAAATCGATTCTATAAGGATTTAAGGTTAGTTTCATTAGATCATATTGAAATTGAGTTTGGTTTAAGTCAATTGTGCTATTCTAGTTAAGAGTTTTGATTGATTAAAGACTATTAAGAGATTGATGTTTCATGCATTTATAATTTGATGAGTTTAAAAGTTTTATTTGAAGATATTATTTGAAAATAATTATTAGTTTTTTATTTTTTAAGTTTATGATATTAATATAATTATTATCCTAGTAAATATGCGGATGAAAAGACATATTTCACGAAATTGATTCCTCCCAATATGAAAGAACATCAAAGAAACCCCATAAGGATCACAACAAGATTATTCCGAGTCACGGACAAAGATGCATACCATCACAATAAGGGAAAGAAGGCAGGAGACTAACTGTGATCACCCTAGAAGAGTAGTCAAGTTACACAATATAGTATAATATTTTGAAAAGATTTTTTTTAATAAGATATGAAAAACATGGAATAGTAAATGAAGGTAACAAAAGGAAGTTGTTCTGAAGCATTAGAAAATTCAGATTATTCCATGAATCACCCTCAATGTGCCATCGCAAACTGTAAAATATGAAAATTAATAAAAAAAAGAAAAAAAGCTAACAACATGATAACAATTTTAAAAGGAAAAAGGTCATACGAAGATGGAAGCAAAAAAACATGTTATTCTTAAATTATAACGAGATCAGAATGAGAAGAATCAGAGTGAAACAGACGCAAAGATTTGGAAAACCATGTAACCGATTCCTTCAGCATCAGCAGTAACGCAATACTTCACATAGTGAATCCTCAACCAAATAAAACCTTAGAATTTGGGGTAAAAAAAAACACATATAAAAACAATAACACACATTGCTGGAATACAAATCCAAGAAAGCAAGGCAATAATTATAAAAAAAGTTTGTTTACGAGATCAGGAAGCGCACAGAACAGAAGCCTCCGAAACCCCAGACTCGAAACGGGGGCGAAGGGACCGATCGGGACGAGGTGGGAAGGGGCGTAATACCATCGTCGGGCGAAATGTAGTTGACGTAGCGGTAGCCGAGCGTGTGGCCGGTGATAGGGGTTCTTGCAGACCCGGACGGAAGCGAGTTCACCGACGGAGGAAGAGAGGCCCAAGAGTTGATCCTCCTTGACGTCCGGTGCGAGGTCCCCCGACGTAGAGCGCCATGGGGCTCGGTTGGGGCGCCTGATCCGCTGCCGCCGTCGTCTCAGCTGCTTCCATTCCCCCCATCTATCTCTTGATGATGTAGATGGATCTGAGTGATGTATATGGTTTGGGGGATTAGAAGGGGACGATGTGAAGGAGGAGACGTGAGGAGAGTGTTCGAATGGGTTCGGTTTTCTATTACATGGAAGGTATTATTTAATTGGAATTTGTTCTTTTGGCGGGAACCGAAAAGGATTTTGGGGAAGTCCAACCACGTCACCTCGCTTGGTCCTTTGGGTTGTCACTATTAGCATCGCCCGGTGCCCCGGACGCCCCTGAAAAAAATTAGAATCTCGGCCCGGCCGGTTTGACCCAATGTGTTGATCCCAAAATTAGACCAACAGGAAAGGAGGATCTTTGTAGATGAAACACAAAAAGAACACTGTCATTGTTGTTTATTAATACATGTAAAGAATTCGTTTCATAGGATGTATCTGACTCACTTCTCTGCTAGCTTAGTTGATAAATTTTAAATTTTTATAATAATAATAATAATAATATATCTATTAAATATCTATAAAAGATATTCGAATCCAATTTATATTTTTAGGGGCTTCACTTTAGACAAATGAAGAAATTGATTTTTATCATCGTTCTTATGTGATATGGAGAACCGCGTTATTGATGTCAAGGAAAAAAAAAGTTCTTTTTAATAGGATGGCTAACCTAGGTTGCTCTTGACAAGATTTTATTATATTTTAAAATTTTTGGATATTTAATATAGATTTATACTTTTAGTAACTTGATTGGAAACAAGTTGGCACTCAAACATTATCCTCATCATGTGGAGGCTGACATGAAAAGAAAAGATCTCAATTACCCTCTCAATTACCCTTTATCCATCTGCCCTTGTGGATAATAGTTCAATGGAGGTTATTCAGGCTTGCCTCCCTATTATTATTTACATAGACAAAATATTAAAGGAGGATGATGGGGCAATTGTAGGTTATCCTTTTTGTAGGTCATGTATAAAAGCTAAACATCGATGCCTTGCCAAGGGACTTTTTTTTAGATAAAAACCCATATCCATAAAGGACATTGGACTAACTTAAATATTAAAGTGATCGAGTTGAAAATTTTCTTCAGACATCGGTCTTAGCACAAGTGATGCCTCGGAAGCTCGGAGCCGCCTCAAAACTATTCTAGAATCACATCGAAGCCACTCAAAACATTCATACACCTTTGGGTTTGGATCATGTCGAGTTGATTCGGTCATCGATAATGATTTCTCCTAACATTTTGGCACTAGAAGGAGGACTTGATGTTACCGGAACAATCACCTACCAATCCTCTCAATGAATACTCCAACAAGGAGGCATTGCCTCCAACCCATAACACTTTTACTAAGGGAACAACTACCCTCCTTCCCACATATTGATGTATCTACTTTGGCATAGATGTCGACGAGATACTAGTGTATATTCGATGACCTAGGCCTCTCACCACTAAGGATGAATTCAAGCCGCTTGCTTGTCCTCCCCCCCCCCGAGGTGTTTCTAAATATCACCCATCATGTACAAATAAATGCTTACGGGCATGATGTAAGTTATGGCCCCACTCCTATCTTAGTTAGCTCAATAAGTGGCGCCACTATCTCAACCATGGTCGATACATCAACCACCACCAGCGCCGACACCAATCAGAATCCCCCCCACTGATGCAATGCCAGCATCTCAGGATTGCCCAAGGTCCGTGGAATTACCAACCGAAGGAGTGCCCCGCTCCCTAACCATGGAGTTCAACACACCGTCACACCATCGCTTTGCTTCACTTGAATCTGAGACCCATTTGATGGATTTGATGAATGACTCCTTGAGGGTCTAGTTGTGGCAAATGGACTAACACTTAGATGAGATGCAATGAGAGTTCTAATAGGCCAAGGGGGAAAATCTGATCGATCCCATCTCGGCTAGTCCCCATTCACCCAGAACATCCAAGAGGAACCAATCATAAGTAATTTTCGCTTCCTATTGCTAGAAGCCTCTGATGGCAATACTGACCTTGTTGAACACAATCGCCTTCAACACCTAAGTGTCTCTCTACGACACTTTTGATGCTCTGATGTGCTACACATTCCCAATAACATTGAGAGGCTCAACACGAGAGTGGTGCACTCACTTGAAGCCACTCTTGATCGGCTCTTTCGCTTAGCATACAAAGGAATTCAAACTCTACTTTCTCGGGAATATATGCCCGAGGCCATGAACGAAGATGTTGCTTTAACTTAGGCAAGGGGAGGAAGAGACATACTGTGACTTCGTCGCTAGATTGATTAAAGAAATCCGAGATATGCAAGAGGCTCATTTGTCATTTAAGCCTTCATGATGGGATTCAGGTCCTCTCATCTTTTCTAGTCATTGTGTAGAGGCCACCATGTGACGGTACCCAAGGTCCTCCAGAGTGTCACAGACATAGCTGGAATTGCTTAAGCCATAAGGCACCCTTGCGGCAAAGTTACAGATTTAGCTTAAGTTGCCTAAGTTGTGAAGCACCATTGTGCCAACTACTCAAACTTAGCTGGGATTGCTTAAGTCATGACGCGCTCTTACGATATGCATCCGCAAAGGGTCAACCAATTTGTAACCTCACAGGTCCTGAAGGACTTGTAAAAGAGAAAGTTGATTAGTTCAAAAATGAGCGGTAGACAAGTCTCGATGTCTCACAAAAGGAGAAGCTTTACAAGCAATTCAACAAGCACCTTGCGTGCATGAGAGAAAAGAGAGGAAGGAGGAAAATAAGGACTTTAAAAGGTTGAATGAATAGTTGTAAGTCCATAAACAACTACTCACCGGGTGCCAGGTGGGAAGGAAAGTTCCCGTCAAGTTAACGTGCAAACTTGTGAAGATTGTTCAATGCCCGACACTATACCGAAGCCCCATCCTCCATGGTGCCACCCGGGAGGTTCTAGGGTATTGAGATGACTGACGTTTTACGTGCAACTGTGGTTTATAGAAAATAGGTCGTGGCACGTGAAAGTGGAGCAATTTTGGTAAAATTTGGCCTAGTGTAGCGAGCGATCGCACTGTAGCACTGTAATCTGTTCAAACATATATTTTTACAAGCAAAAACATATAAAACCAGGGCAAAACATGATGTCAAGCATCTGTACATGTATAAAAAAGCGACGAATGGTCCATTGAATGAAGTTGTTGTGGGTGCACGATGATCGTTCATGATATTCTCCCCCACTTAAACTGTTGACGCTTATTAGTAGTTGTTGACGACTACTTCTTCATGTCATAGGGCATCTTCGGGCTCCCAATTGGCTTCAGTTCAGGGAAGCTTTCGTCACTTCACCAAGTACTCGGTTTGTTCAGCACCATTGGGCAGCTTTATCTTGCAATCCACTAAAATGGTTTCAACTCGTTTATCATATGAGGCTCTAGTGGGGGGTAGCCAAGTTGGAACACTTAGGGAAGCATCTTATGGATCTAAGTGTTAGACTTTTAAGTTGCTAGAATGAAAGACATTATGAATTTTGAGTCACGTCGGTAGTTGCAACTTGTAAGAGACGTTGCCCACCCTACTGATAATTGGGAAAGACCCTTCATACTTGCACACTAATTCTTTGTGTACTTTGTTCCTAAAGAATTGGAGTGATGCTGGTGGAGCTTCACCAACACCAAATCACCGACTTTGAACTCTTGCGGTCGTCTTCTCAAGTCTATACACTTCTTCATCTTTTTGGCCGCCTTCTCCAAGTAAGCCTACGTAATATCTATATTTCGATGCCATTCTTTTACAAAGTGATATACTGACGGACTACTCCTAGTATACTCGATAGCTAAGGTATGAGGAGTCGACGGTTGTTGTCCTATAATGATCTCGAATGGGCTCTTGTTGAACATAGAGCTCCGTTGCAAGTTGTAGGAGAATTATGCTATGTCCAATAGCTTCACCTAATCTCGTTGGTTGACACTCACGTAGTGTCAAAGATATTACTTAGGAGCGAGTTTATCCTTTTGGTTTGGCCATCTATTTGGGGGTGGAGGCTTGTAGAGAAGTATAATTTATACCTCAATAATTTATATGGCTTGGTCCATAATCATCCCAGGAATCGAGTGTTTCGATCACTGATGATATTATGTGGGACTCCCTAGTAATTCACCACATTCTTCATTATTAGCTTGGCTATCTCCTCTCCTGAATAGTATAGGTGTGTAGTAATGAAAGTTGCATACTTTGAAAATCGATCGACCAACACGAGTATCGATTTGAGTCCCCCTATTGTTGGCAAGCTTGATATGAAGTTCAAGGAAATGCTCTCCCACGACCTTTTTAGTATGGGCAACGACTCCAAAAGTCCCATCAGCTTCTACTACTCCACCTTATCTTGTTGGCAAGTAAGGCACATTTGAAGATATTATTGAATCTCGGATTTTGATGATGAAACTAATTGATAGAGTTTATGATTTAATCTGTGTTTTTACTAATGCGGGACTAGGTTCGATCATAAGAGACAATTAAAGTAGGAAGAATCAATGTTAGGCCAGAGTGGAACATGTCAGAAGATTGTATGTCGAGTCAAAGGATCGATCGACATATCGGTAGAAGGTTTCGTGCCATGAGTTTGGACATCGGGCCTAGAAGAGTAGATATTATGCCAAAGAGATCAGAGTTGCAGAGGTCAACATGCCAATTGGGCAAAAGGCTACAAAAGAGGATGATGCACTAAAGGATTGGACGAAGCATCGATGAACCAATGACATGCCAGACAACATATGATTAATGTTTTGTAATAATTATTCGATCGAAATAGTTTTAGTTGTAATTGGGTTGGTTTAGAATATAATTAAGCTAACTCAATTAGGGGCCAAATAAGCTCGACTGAGGCTATTTTGGACCAAGAGAAAGACTCATTCATTGACCCAAAAGTTGGGTTAGGTGGTGGCACTATTGGAGGCTCAGTCTCCGAGACTATGTCAGGCGATAGTACCACTAAACTGGGTGGTGGTATCACTCAGTGTCAGACGGTGGTAACGCCTAGACATAGTCTCTCAGATTGAGAAGTGGTATCGTCCAGTGTTAGTGCTACAAACGGTAGTACCGCCCAGCACAAGCGGTGGTACTGTCAGTACCCAAAAACCTGAGATGAGATATTTTTTGGCTCTATTTTTGAAGCTATTTGGGGTCTATAAATATCTCAGCTATTCCTGCATGGATAAGCACAAATTAGAGCATAAAGGAATTGTTATTTTAGTTGTAAAATTGCTAAGTGTCCTCCTCCCTTCTAGTTTTGAGATCATTCAACAGAGGTGTGAGGTTTGTAAGGGTTGTCTCCTAAACTCATGAAAAGGAGAAAGAGTTATAAGAGGGTAGTTGATCTTCGCCCATTGAAGGAAGACCGGTAGTGAAAGTCGGTGGCCTCGAATAAAGAGGAATCGGGAGTAGGTGTAGGTCACAATCACCGAACCACTATATATCTGGTTTGCATTTACTTTAAGCTTTTCATCTTCATATTGTAAACTAATTTACTTGCTTACGAATGCTTTCATTATGCTTACAAATGCTTTCAAGTTAAATGCTTCCCGATATTGGTTTTCATCAAATGCAATTTTCGAAATCAACGTAATTTTTATCTATCCACTAATTCACCCCCCTCCCCTCTTAGTGCCATATTGATCCTAACATATATTTCTCCATATTAGTCCCCATCTTTGATCAGTAAAAGGCCATCTCCATGAGAGCCAATGTTTAGTGAATGCCCGGAAGTCTTGCCTAAAGGGAATCATGACACTCTCTTAAAAGTTCACACCTCAAATTGTCCACTCAAGAAACATAAACTCTATTCCCTTTTATGTAGATGATTCTCTCTTGGATCCAGAATCACTATGCCTTATCTTCTTTGATTCGTTGCATCAGGGTTACTACTTGAGGATCACTGTATAGTCTATCCTTGATATTAGAAAGGAAGTTAGAGTGCAACTAACTTACTTGGCCTCCACCCTCCAACTACATGGCATTCACTCACTCCACCTTCTGGCTCAGTGCATCGGCCACGACATTTGCTCTTCTAGGTTTGTACTCTATTGTCATATCAAACTCGACTAGGAAGTCCTGCTATTGTGCTTGCTTTAGGGAGAGTTTCTTTTGAGTTTAGAAGTAGCTCAAAGTGATGTTGTTTGTTATCAATACAAATCACAATCCAAGAAGGTAGTGCTATCAAACTCACAGATAATGGACCACTACTATCATCTCCTCCTCATGCGCCAGATACTGTCACTTGGTCTCGTTGAATTTACAGCTCTCTTAGGCCACCGGGTGACCATCCTACATGAGTACTCCCCCAATAGCAAAGTATGAAGCATCTATATGAACTTCGAATGGCTCCCTATAGTCTGGCAATTTGAGTATTGATTCTTCCAACACAGCAACCTTTAGATCTTGGAATGCTATTTCACATCTATCATACTATCTCCAAGGCTGTTCCTTCTTTAGTAACTCCGTCAATGGAGTTGCGCACTTTAAATACCCAACTATGAAGCATTGATAGTAGTTGACAAAACCAAGGAAGGATCTCAGTTTCAACACCTTCTTTGGAGTTTGCCATTCCGCAACAGCTTGCACCTTTGATTTGTCCATTCGAATGGAACCATCATCGATTCGATGCCCTAAGAATAAGATATTCGTCTGAGCAAAGTAGCATTTCTCCCTTTTCACAAACAAAGTGTTCTCTCTGGGAAATTTGAAATTTGTCCGAAAGTGCTTGACATGCTCCTCGAGCGTTTGGCTATAAACGACGATATTGTTTAAGTAGACGACCACAAAATTATCCAAATACTCCTTGAATAGCTAGTTCATAAGAGTGCAGAATGTGACTGAAGCGTTGGTCAAGCCGAAAGGTATCACCAAGAACTCAAATGCTCTATTCCTAGTTAAGCAAGTAGTCTTCGCTTTGTCGCCTTCAACAATGCGCACCTGCCAATACCCCGACCGGAGGTCAAGTTTGGAGAAATACTTTGCTTTGCCTAGTTGGTCAAATAAGTCCATGATGAATGAGATGAGATACTTGTTCTTCACCATCACCTTGTTGAGGGCTCGATAGTCGACACATAGTCAGAAGCTCCCATCTTGTTTCTTTTGAAAGAGAACTAAAGCTCTAAATAGTGCTTTGGAATTACGGATAAGACCATTGCTTAGCTGTTTATCTAATTGCTTTCTGAGCTCTGCCAACTTTAGAGGGGACATACAGTATGGTGGTCTCGCTGGATGCTTCACTCCTAGCTCTAGCTCAATATGACGATTCACACCTTTGCGTGGTGGTAGTCTTCGACAACTTGAGTGACATAATATCTGTGAACTCTTTCAGAACATTTGCCACCATAGCAGGTTCATAAATGACCTACTCGTCGAGTAGCTCTAGCTTCATAGTAGCTACGAATGTTAATTTAAATTTTCGTATCCCTTTCTTCAGTTGTAATGCTAATTTCTATTGAGGGTCCCTGGTTCCTCTCCGAAAGATGGGAACCACATAAGGGTCGTCACCTCCCATAATACATAGGGAGTTTAGGAACAACATTGGCACCAACTTCACCATGTGCATGAATTTTATTAAAAGAATCACTTAGAAGTTATCCAATGGCACTGCCATCATGTTGATGCTCCCACTCTATATTCCGATCTTGATAGGGACTCTCTTTGCCAACTTGGAGATTCGCTTAGCCTCCGAATTCACTGCGTTCATCCAACTTGGGTTCTTCTCTATGATCAGCCTAAGTCGCTTTGCTTCTCAGTCGATAATAAAGTTATGGGCAGTGCCTATGTCTACCATTGCATGGGTTATTTGGCCATAGAGTTTAATGTCTACGTACATCAGCTCACTGCTCCCTGCTTTCTATGGCTTTGCCTTCATGTTCTCCCCCACTTGACCCTGCATAGCATTCGACAAATACATTGCTCCCATTCGGGGTCCTTGCGACTCCTCATCATCGCTGCTAAATTCCAATCTACTCGAACTAAGAGTGATGGCCTTACCCTTGTCCGATTTAGGGGGGTGGATTGAAGCTATCAAGGCATTGAGTGCTTATTTTTGTGGGCGCTCCCTCACCATGTGTGGCTCTCCGCGCAAGAAGCATTCGTCAGGTTTTGGGGCATTATCTTTTGAGCTTGGCCCTTGGGAGAATTCTTCTTCCTTAGCTCACCCCTAGGCTCTTTCCCTCGATAATATTTTGGAGGGCGATGTCCTAAATATTGTTTCCTTTTTCCTGAGTCCTCCGAGAAAACAAAGTTAGTGAGCCTTTCTGTAGCCATAATTGTCCCGATCACATTAGTGATATTCCTTCAATGCAATTCTTATTGAGCACATGACTTTAAACCATCAAGGAAGCTGAACAGCTTATACTTCTCGGACATGTCCTATATCTCCAACATTAGTACAGAAAATTGCTTCACGTAGTCTTTGTTAGGATCAAGAGCACTAAGAGGGGGGGGGGTGAATTAGTGCAGCGGAAAACTTTCGACGATTAAAAAGGTGTTCGTACGATAAAAGCGATTTCGGTAGAAAAGCTGATTCGTAAATCTCTTTAACTTGTAATCAAGCGAGATGTAGTTAAAGGAAATTTATGAAGGCAATTTGCAGTTATGATGAAAGTTAAAATGTAAGCGCAAACTGAAATATGATGTTCGTACGATAAAACTGATTTACGTCTAAACGCCGATTCGGAAAATACTGAACTTTAAAACACGATCGTAAATGTGCAGAAGGCAGTAAGCTATTGAGGAGGTTTGCAGTAAAGATAAGATGTTCAAAGTAAATGCAAACCGACATTTAGAGTGGTTCAGTCAATCTTGACCTACATCCACTTTTGGCTTCCTCCACCGACGAGGTCACCGACTTCTACTAGAGGCCTTCCTTCAATAGGCGAAGGCCAACCACCCTTTTATAGTTTCACTCCTTTTGACGGGCTTAGGAGACAACCCTTACAAAATTTTCTCTCCTCTCCTTAAGATCAGAACTTGGAAGAAAAGAGGGAGAAGAACTTTTGGCCTTTACAATAATTTTGAGCTCTAAAAATCATAGAATAAGATCAGGATTTCGGTGTGTTTTTTGATGCTCTTTCAGTGCTGAAAGGGTGGGGTATTTATAGGCCCAAACCTAGTTTAAATTTCGAGCTCAAAACTGTCAATTCCCGGAATTCCGGGATCTAGCGGTTGCACCTCCTAGCAGAGCTCGAAGACTGAGCCTCTGGGCGGTGCCACCTCCTGTCAGGGGTGGTTATACCTCTTGTCAGAGCTCGAAGACCGAGCTCAGGTGGTGCCACCTCCTAGCTGGGGCGGTTCAACCGCCTGGCAGAAATCAAGGTCCGAATGGGTTGATCCATTCGGCCCAATTTGGGTTTTTCAGGGGCCCAATTGCCCCTATATTAAGTTAATGGGATCACCTCCCATTTCCAACTTAATCATTGTGCTAACTACGATATTTCTTAAGACATTTACTGTAACTTGCTCCGGTGCGTCAATCGCTTCTTCCGATGAGCTTCCGGCGAACTTCCGTCGATCATCCGATGAACCCTCGGTGATGCTCCTACGGACTTCCGGCAAACTCCTGGACTTGCGACGATCCACTTGGCGAGTTCCGATGAGCTTCTTTGGCAAGCTCATGGACTTCTCGGATTTGTTCCCGTAGAACCTCCGACGACTGTCCGAACTTCCGTCAAACTCTCGAACTCCCAACGTGATCATTGTCTTGATTCCGGCGCAACTCCTGCTGCATATCTTACTTTCATCATAGTTAATCCTTCACACTTATCTCAACATATAGATTAGATAACAAATGACAATTGACTTCATCATCAAAATCCGAGATTCAATAATCTCTCCCTTTTTGATGATGACAATCAATTGATAATGGAGTTAACCTTAACTCCCTCTATCTATATGCCATACTTGAGATAAGTCATTCTTGAATTCAAAACCTTTGAATTCAAGAGATATATTGATAAGTTAAAATCATTTAAACTTATCAACACTCCCATCATGATTCCCATCATGATGTTTCTCTCTAAAGATGATGTCAAGGCTTGACATTCATTTTCAAATTTTACATTACAAGTTTGAATGATAGTAATAGTAGCAATTCATCATATTGTAAGATGTCAACATGTAAAACTACGAAGTAAGATTTTGATATCATTACATGATGCACACATTTCAAATGTTTTAGCAATTATTACATTTCATCACATGGTAAGATATCAATACGTAAAATTACAATGCAAGTTTTTTATTTGATATCTTGACACGATACAAACAAGGCATAGCATAGTATTAATACTCATATATTTCTCCCCCTTTGTCATTAATAAAAAGTATGGTAATTGTGATACCAGGAGAATAATATAAGTAAATTTTGAGCATAAGTGTGATAATTGTTCATGCCTTTACTAGGTTCATGTTATTTTCCAATAGTGAGTGATAGGAAATCAATTATACAAGTATATAAAGGAAAGCATGATATGTAGATTGCTTTGAGTACTTCTTCCTTTTTATTTGTTATAATCTTTTTGCATGAAGGAGGAAGGCTATTTGTGAGTTTACTTTGAGTGAAGTTAAAATCGATGAGAGATTAAGTCATGCTTCATTTTTACAAGGATCAAGAAATGTATGTGAAATAAATCTTTGCAAGTAAAAACACTATCATCCATATTTCAAGATGGAATTTATAAGCATGAATCATTTCATCAAATCCATTTCAGAAAAAATATTTTTCATATAATAAGTGTATGAGAAAATCCGATTGTTAGGATACCAATTGTTAAGCGAATCCGAAAATGAAATTAACACTTTCATGCAGTCGGACAAGACTATGCTATAGATTTTCAAATACAATCATGAAGACAAAACATGCTTATTGTTATGGAATTTTTTGTATTCAACACATAATTTCCAACATGTTATTTAGGCATGTAATGACAATCAAGTGATTTGATCATTCAATATAGTCCGAAAAATAATTTTAACTAGTTTATGTATTCGGACACATCAACATTCATAATTCTCTTCTTATGAAATCAAATTATTCTTCACTTAGAGGTTTTGTAAAAATATCAGCTAGTTGATGTTTAATATTATGGCAATATAATAACATGATGCATCAACTGCATTGGTATATCATTTTCTCAAATCATATTTATCATGGAAACCAAGGCACAAGGTTTTTAAGGTGGTTATAAAAACATTTAGTTTCAATGTAAAATCCAATAGTGAGTAACGAGATTAAACAATGAGTGCTGTTTGTAACTCTGCTCACAAATAAATACATCAGGTAACCATATCAAAGATCAAGGCACAGGGCATTGTGATCATGGTGAGTAACATAAAGAGTTTACAATACACATATAAGCTCATTCAGGAGGTGGAAAATTAAAATGCCTAAATAAAGAATCAAATTGTCGATGAATTTGCTGCAGCTCAGATAGGATTTGATCTTGTCGATGTTCAAGCCATTCTTGTCTTTATTCAAATCGGTCCATCCGAATCCCAATATCTTCGACAGATGATGCAGGAGCTTGCTCAAATGAATGTGTTTCCTCAAAGGGACAGATCGGAGGAGATTGAGTACCCCTAAAGACTGGTGTTTCCGGTTCTGGTTCAGGTTAAGGGGGATCGGTTCTTCTAGGCATTCTAACCCAGTTACCGTTTCTATAAACACATCTCAATCGGTGAAGTAGATTTTTATTTATTATGCTAAACTTATCTACTTTTATTACTTCTTCGTCGGATGGTATTGGAATATCGTAGGCTTTCAGTATTCTAGTGATTATACCACCATATGGAAGCATCATGTCTTTCTTAGATAGTTCTAACATGTTTTGTTGGATAAGATAACCAAGACAGATGTCGTCCTTTCATGATCCAATACATAGTTCCTAATTCTATTTGGCTTACTTCATCATGATGGTATTGTTTAGGGAGAATGATGCTAGTTAGGATACGATGAAGTACCTTAGTGTTTAGTGGTAATAGATGTTCACAACTTTTAGGAATAATCGCTAAATTGGGATTGGCGAAAATTATTCCTAAGGCTTCAACATATGTTGTCCCAACAGTTTCATCATCCCATGATCCTCTAAAGTAAAGTTCTCTATTTTTTATGGGAATGCCTATCATGTCGCAAATGAGTTTATCCATAATGGAGATGTGTTGTCCTAAGAGATAGGTAGGCATTCTTTCTTCTTCATCTACTTGTATATTATTGTAAAACAATCTAACAAGTCTTGGATAGATGGGTTCATTAATTTATAAAATAGGGAGTAGATCTAGGTTTGCAAACCATTAGATTGTCTCTAAGTCTCTTAGTTCATCTAACTCTACATGTTTTCCCTTATTGACACTTCTAAATTCGAAAGAGGAAAACTTTTCAGCATGATATTTTGAATCGAAAAGGGTAAGATCAAAGTCTTCCACTAATCTCCTCTTCCCTTTGTCCCTTGATGATCTTCTAGACCTTATAACTATTGTTGTTTAGGAGGATAGTAATGAGCAAGAGTAAATGAATCAGAAACAAAATTTAAGGGCTTCTTAGAGAATACCTTAGTGAGATTTTCAAGAGAAGGAGAGATTGTTGATCTTTTGCTTCGAAATGAGGAGTATTTGGGATGCTTTGAGAGGAGAAATGGAGGTGGAGAAGCTTTGGAAGAGTAAAGAGGGGAAGGGAGTGAGTTGGGGTCGGCTCCACCGTCGACCCTAGCTCGGGTTAAAAGGGGGCAGGATTACGGGCGATTGCACCGCTGGCTGGGGCGGTGCAACCGCTTGCAATACGTGATAGCCGGAGGTGCTACCTCCAGCTGGGGCGGTGCAACCGCTACAGGCAATGAGCATGGTTCTAACTGCTGTGTGGTCCGATTTGAATGTTTTTGACTTTGAGATGAATTTTTATTTGTGGATCAATCAACTTTACTTACGTAATTACGTAATAATTTTCATTTTAAGATAAGAACTTTTGCACGATCAAGATAGATCTTTTGACGTGCATACTCTCAATGTCGTACACATGTTTGTAACAGATTGTTCAAGTTGGTAAGCCTTGCAAATTCATGACAAACTTAGTCAGTTCATGATATAGTTGGATTTGAAAGTTATGAACGGATGAAATTGATGGGTTCGAAAATCCAGAGGATATGTGAAGGGAGAATCATGGGTTTCCAATTCTGAGGGATCAAATGGGATTGTATCCATATCACATTTGTAATTTTAATTTTCTAATCCTCTTTTTGTTATTTAGGCTAGAGAGCATCACGTGTTCTTTTTGGATCTCGGGTAATGAATATCGAAAATCCAAAGAGCAGGATATTATTTCTTGCTCCCAGCTTATGATGTTTTACGTCTTTACAAGAAAGGATAATTTTTAGGTATCCATTTGCTTTTGGGTGCCTCAAAAATAGATCTACATTGTTTATCATGTTGCATAGACTTTATCATGGTTCCTTTAGGAACCCAAATTAATTTGTTCGGACTAATTTTCTTGAATGGACAATAATGCGTTTTATGTCCAAGTTTGCAACAAAAGTTGCATTTGCTTTGGTGTCAAACATGTAAGATGGGGCCTTTTATGAAGGTGGTTGGATTTTGGTGAGGACTTCTCACAAATCCGATTCCACTTCTTTTGGGAACGTGACCCTTGTTTGCAAGGATCATATTCAAAGACTTACTACCAACCTCGAATTTCTTCAAGGTGTCTTTAAGTAGCAAGTTTTCTTTTTGGAGAGTTTCTAGATCATGACATTTTATGCATGAACCTAAACTATCATGATATTCAGTTTTTAACTTATCAAAATTACAAGTAAGACTATCATGCTCCTTTTTTAGTAATTTGTATTTTCTACTAATAATCTTGCATTCATCAAATAAGTCATGGAAGGCATTTAATAATTCGACAAATGATAAATCTGCATCTATTAAATTCGTTACCTCCTCCCCGATGGCCATTAAGGCGTAATGAGCAACTTGCTCGGTGTTGGACTCATCTTCTTCGGACGCGCTCGAGTCATCCCACATTGCTTTGAGCGCCTTCTTCTTTGATGTTCTATTTTTGACTTGGGGACAATCACTCTTGTAGTGTCCTGGCTTTTTGCACTCATAGCAAATAACTTGGTCCTTCTTGGGTTCAAATTTATTTTTTGTTTCATTCTTAAACTTGTTGCTTTTAATGAATTTTTAAAATTTTCTTGTTAGAAGTGCCAAGTCATCGTCACAGTCCTCATCACTTGAGTTTTCTCTCAAGTGGTCTTCTAAAGTTATAAGTGTCATATCCTTCCTGTTCTTTGGAAGGATGTCTTCTTGCACTTCATGAGCTTTGCAAGTCATCTCGTAGGTCATTAACAACCCGATTAGTTCTTCAAGAGAGAAGTTATTTAGATCTTTCGCCTCTTGAATAACAGTGACTTTAGGATCCCAACTCTTAGGAAGGGATCTTAGAATCTTATTTACGAGCTCAAAATCCGAAAAACTTTTTTCGAGTCCTTTTAGACCGTTGACGATATCCGTAAAATGGGTAAACATGTCGCCAATAGTCTCACTCGGTTTCATTCAGAAAAGTCTGAAAGAATGTATCAAAAGATTGATTTTTGACTCTTTCACTCTACTTGTGCCTTCGTGAGTCACTTCGAGTGTGTGCCAAATATCAAATGTGGTTTCACAAACCGAAACACGGTTGAACTCGTTTTTATCAAGCGCACAAAATAAGGCATTCATAGCCTTTGCATTAAGAGCGAAAGCCTTCTTCTCCAATTCATTCCAATCGATCATTGGAAGAGAAGACTTTGAAAATTCATTTTCGACAAGATTCCAAAGTTCAAAATCCATAGAAATAAGAAAGATCCTCATTCGGGTCTTCCAATAGGTGTAGTCCATCCCATTGAACATGAGTGGACATGTAATAGAATGACCCTCTTAGTTTCCGACGTATGCCATCTCTCTTGGGTTTTAATTCATTTGAGAGTTAACCCCGCTCTGATACCAATTGTTAGGATCAAGAGCACTAAGAGAAGGGGGGGGTGGTGAATTAGTGCAGCGGAAAACTTTCGACGATTAAAAAGGTGTTCGTACGATAAAAGCGATTTCGGTAGAAAAGCCGATTTGTAAATCTCTTTAACTTGTAATCAAGCAAGATGTAGTTAAAGGAAATCTATGAAGGCAGTTTGCAGTTATGATAAAAGTTAAAATATAAGCGCAAACTGAAATATGATGTTCGTACGATAAAATTGATTTACATCTAAACGCTGATTCGGAAAATACTGAACTTTAAAACACGATCGTAAATGTGCAGAAGGCAGTAAGCTATTGAGGAGGTTTGCAGTAAGGATAAGATGCTCAAAGTAAATGCAAACCGAGATTTAGAGTGGTTCGGTCAATCTTGACCTACATCCACTTTTGGCTTCCTCCATCGACGAGGTCATCGACGTCTACTAGAGGTCTTCCTTCAATAGGCGAAGGCCAACCACCCTTTTACAGTTTCACTCCTTTTGATGGGCTTAGGAGACAACCCTTACAAAATTTTCTCTCCTCTCTTTAAAGATCAGAACTTGGAAGAAAAGAGGGAGAAGAACTTTTGGCCTTTACAATAATTTTGAGCTCTAAAAATCAAAGAATAAGATCATGATTTCGATGTGTTTTTTGGTGCTCTTTCAGTGCTGAATGTTAGGATCAAGAGCACTAAGAGGGGGGGGGGTGAATTAGTGCAGCGGAAAACCTTTTACGATTAAAAAAAAACTACGTTCGTTCGATAAAAGTGATTTCAGTAAGAAAGCCGATTCGTAAATCACTTTAACTTTTAAATAAGCGAGATGCAGCAAAGATATAAATGCAGTTTGCAGTTATGGTTCAAATCAGATAGTAGGCACAAACTGAAATATGATATTCGTATTCGTACGAAAAGACTGATTTACATCTAAATGCCGATTCGGAAAGTGCAAAGCTTAAAACCCAATCGCATATGCACAGAAAGCAGTAAGCTTTTGAGGAGGTTTGTAGTAAAGATAAGATGCTCAAAATAAATGCAAACCAAGATTTAGAGTGGTTCGGTCAATCTTGACCTACTCCACTTTTGGCTTCCTCCACCGACGAGGTCACCGACGTCAACTAGAGGCCTTCCTTCAATAGGCGAAGGCCAACCACCCTTTTACAGTTTCACTCCTTTTGACGGGCTTAGGAGACAACCCTTACAGAATTTCCTTTCCTCTCTTAACAGATTAGGACTTGGAAGAAAAGAGGAAGAAGAACTTTCAACTTATACAACACTTTTGAGCTCACAAAATCACAATGTAAAATCATAATTTCAGTGGTTTCTTGGTGCACTATCAGCACTGAAAGGGTGGGGTATTTATAGGCCCCAACCCAGTTTGAATTTGGAGCTCAAAACTGTCAATTCCCGAAATTCCGGGATCTGGCGGTTGCACCACCTGACTGGAGCGGTTGCACCGCCTGGCAGAGCTCGAAGACTGAGCCTCTGGGCAGTGCCACCTCCTGTCAGGGGCGGTTGCACCTCCTGCCAGAGCTCGAAGACCGAGCTCAGGCAATGCCACCGCCTAACTGAGGTGGTTACACCTCCTGCCAGAGCTCGAAGATCGAGCTCAGGTGGTGCTACCTCCTGTCAAGGGCGGTTGCACCGCCCAGTCTCGCTCGGAGACTGAGCCCAGGCGGTGCCACCGCCTGGCTGGGGCGGTTCAACCGCTTGGCAGAAATCAGGGTCCGAATGGGTTGATCCATTCGGCCCAATTTGGGTTTTTCCGGGGCCCAATTGCCCCAAGATTAAGTTAATGGGATCACCTCCCATTTCCAACTTAATCATTGTGCTAACTATGATATTTCCTAAGACATTTACTGCAACTTGCTCCGGTGCATCAATCGCTTCTTCCGACGAGCTTGCGACGAACTTTTGTCGATCATCTGATGAACCCTCGGTGATGCTCCTGCGGACTTCCGGCAAACTCCTGGACTTGCAACGATCCACTTGGCGAGTTCCGACGAGCTTCTTTGGCAGGCTCATGGACTTCTCGGATTTGTTCCCGCAGAACTTCCGACGACTGTCCGAACTTTCGTCGAACTCTCGAACTCCCAATGTGATCATTGTCTTGACTCCGGCGCAACTCCTACTGCATATCTTACTTTCATCATAGTTAATTTTGCACACTTGTAACAAAACTTCGATCGAGACAATTAATCCTAAGCAATTAACCAAGTTGTCCGGCATGTCATTGGTCCCTCGATGCTTCGTCCGATTCTTCGGCGCATCGTCCTCTCCTGCGGCCTATTGCCCAATCGGCTAGTTGACTCTGCAACTCCGATATCCTTGGCACAATACCCGCTCTTCTTGGCCCGATGCCCGAGTCCACGGCCCGAAGCCTTCTGTCGATACGTCGACCGATCCACCGGCCCGACGTCCAATCTTCTGATATGTTCCTCCGGCACAACATGATTTTTCCTGCTTTAATTGTCTCATCCTGATCGAAGCATCCTGCGTCACTCAAAACGTAGATTAAAACATAAACACATATCAAGTGGTTTCATCATCAAAATACGAGCTTCAACAATCTCTCCCTTTTTGATGATGACAACCACTTGATGACAGAGTTAACCTTAACTGTCGGAGTTTAAACAAACTCCCCCTATCAATATGCCATATTGATAGAACCTTGAATTCAAACTGAATTCAAGTCATTGCAATATTCATCATGAATACTTGCAACATGTCATCATGAACTTATGCATAACATCATACTTCTCCCCCTTTGTTATCAACAAAAAGGAGAAGTCCAACTATTCTTGTGTTTGGAATATAGGTTCAACTTATTGCATGAAAAACATAATATCAAGTTTTATCATCATGCAATTTTGAAGCTAGAAAATTTAGCAAGTGTTACATCATGCTTAGAACATTCGAGCTATCAAGTTTTAGATATGCAAGTTTTATAGCATACAAGATAGCACTTTTGGTAATATTCAAGATAGCAAGTTCCACAACATCAAGCTAGCAAATTTTATAATATTTTAGAACATGCAAGCTAGCAGTTTTGAGATGTTCAAGAAAGCAACTCTTGCTTCTTGAAATATGCAAATTTGTCAAGTTTTGCTAGATGTGCAAGTTAGCATTTTTGCCTTTTGAGATAGGCAAGATAGCACATTTGCTTCTTTTGAGATAGCAACTTTTTGCTTCTCTTTAGACTACAAGCTAGCAATTTTTACGATATGCAAGTTTCACAATATATAAGCTAGCAAAAATTTCGAAAGCAAATGCAAGATAGCTTTCTTGTGTAAGCTCATGATTCTTGCTTCCTATTGCAATGTGCAAGTTGTAAGTTTTGCTTCTTGAGATAGGCAAGATAGCACTTTTGTAATTTTTGTTTCTTAAGATAGGTAAGCTTGTGATGTTCAAGATAACAAGCTCTTTCTTCTATTTTGAGAAGTGTCATTTTTGCTTTCTTTGCAAAGTGCAAGCTAGCAAAATGCCAAACTAGCAAGAGATAATGTTTTACATGAGGTAAGCAAATAATTTGGCAAATGTTACATTTGCATCTTCTCTTTTGAGAAGTGCAATTTTTGCTTTCATCTTGAATTGTGCAAGCTAGCTAGTTTGCCTCTTTTCATGATTTCCACGCTAGAAATTCTTGCTCCCCCTTTGTCATTGTCAAAAAGAAGGGAAGACTCTTGTATCAATTTTCATATTATGACAAAGGTAAGTATCAATCTTATTTGTGCATCATTATATATTCAATTTAAAATAAACATAATTTTAAAAACCTTATTTTTCATGCACGATACCGAAAAATAAATCAATCATCATTAATGGGCATATCATACATGATACTCAAACATTAAAATTTTTAAGCATTTATCAACATGTTGATCATGATACCAAACATTCAACATTTAAAGTATTCATGATACACATCATATGTAATACATCACGTACATCATTATCATAAGTATTGCATACATCATTTTAACTTCATGAATATTTCATCATTGCATGCATCATACCAAAACATTTCAAGCCATGCAAGTCATAAATACAAAGAAATCATGTCATGAAGGATAAAATCATTTGAATACCAAAAGACATGATTCATATGGTAAATATCTTTTTTAAATAAAATATCAAGAAAAATCATAGGAGTACAAGGAAGAGATCTTGTTTTAAAAGAAATCAAGTAATAACTCCAAGAACGCACAAGGAAAAATCATGATTTATTTAGAAAATATCCTCTCAAGAGAATATCAAGTAAAATCGTAGAAGATCGATTAATGAGAAATTTTGATTTATAATAAAATCTCATGTATCGAATGTCGAGAAATCAAATGATGATTTATATAAAAAAAATCACAAGTTATATTCAAGAGAAAAATCATCATTCATTTTCAACTCATTCAATTTGTCACATCAATATTTCTCAGATATGCATGATACCAAAATATGGTTTCAAATCTTCAACATATAACATGCATAAATTCAAAAATTGAAAGGAGAAGGGAAGAATTCAAAGGTATAAAGATTTCAACCATCTCATAAACAAATGTAAGACCAAGTCATGAATCCAAAATTCCATGAATCAAAATGATCATCAAAGGCAATCTCATGTTATTCCAAGAAATCAATATCATGATTTTGATAAAACTCATTTCAAATTAAATCATCAAAATCACTTTTATGGTTCACAAAATTCATAACATAGGTAGATTCATGATTTCATTGATAATATATTTTCCCCCTTTTTTAAGTATTTGATTTCATGTTAGCATGCTTTTTTATTTATGTTAAATAAAAGCATGCATCGACGTTTAGGATTGAAAAATGAATTTTATCATAAAACCATCAAGATCAATAGATTCTCAAAAATGAATTGTTATGGTCAAGAAAATCCGAAAATAAAATTTAACACTTTCATGCATTCGGACATGATTTTGCCATATGTTTTTCAAATACACTCATGAAAATAACACATGCTTATTATCATGTATAACTTAAAATCTCATGCATAAAATTATCAATCATTGTATAAAAAACATTTAATATTTTCATTATATCATTATGCATTACTTCAAATCAAATATGATTTCATTCAACAATGTTAATCAAACATGATACACATTATTACTTCTTAACCATGATTTCATATTTTCAATCAAAATCATTTTTTTGTTTATCATAAAATATGTAATATTATCATTTTCGAAATTACTAGCATGATCATAATTTTTGTATTTTTATTTTTAAACATGTAATTTTCAAGGAAATTAATTCTAAACTAAAAAAGAAAATATATCATGAAAGCATAAGTAATTTCAAAATAAATCAAGGGGATTTCGATTACCTTATCATTGAAAGCGGTTAAGGCGTAGTTTGCTACCTCGCCTTTCTTGATTTTCTCCTCGTCTTCGGAGGAGCTCGATTCATCCCACTTTGTGTTCTTCTTCTTTGGCCTCTTCCTCCGTTCAAGTTCATTGTTTATTTTATATTTTTGTTTAATAAACTTGTTAAGATTTAGTGTTTGAAGTTCAAGTTCATCATTGTCCTCATCACTTGAGTCATCGCTCAAGTGGTATTCATTTGTCCGGAGTTCCAAATCCTTCCTGTTCTTTGGAAGGTTGTTTTGTTCATCATGTTCATCATGTGCATTGTGCACCATTTCATATGTCATCAACGAACCAATTAGTTCTTCAAGTGGTAAGTTGTTTAGGTTTTTAGCTTCTTGTATTGCAGTTACTTTTGAATCCCACTTCTTAGAAAGAGAACACAAAATCTTATTTACAAGTTCAAAATCCGAAAAACATTTGCCAAGAGCTCTTAAACCATTGACGACATCCGTAAAACGGGTGTACATGTCACTAATGGTTTCGCTTGGCTTCATTTGAAAAAGCTCGAAATCACGCATCAAAAAGTTGATTTTCGAATCTTTAACTCTAGAAGTGCCTTCGTGTGTGATTTCAAGAGTGTGCCATATGTCAAAAGCCGTTTCGCACAAAGAAACCCGATTGAACTCATTTTTATCCAAAGCGCAAAATAAGGCATTCATAGCCTTTGCGTTTAAAGAAAAATACTTCTTCTCCAAATCCGACCATTCATTCATCGGTTTAGAGGGAAGTTGAAAACCGTTTTCAACAATATTCCATAAATCCAAATTCATAGAAATCAAGAAAACTCTCATTCGAGTTTTCCAATAAGTGTAGTCCAATCCGTTAAACAATGGTGGACGAACAACCAATAAGCCCTCTTGAAAGCCATGAAGAGCCATTTCTCTCGGGTGTAAATCCGAAATGAGAAATACTAGGCTCTGATACCAATTGTTAGAATCAAGAGCACTAAGAGGGGGGGTGAATTAGTGCAGCGAAAAACCTTTTACGATTAAAAAAAAACTACGTTCGTTCGATAAAAGTGATTTCAGTAAGAAAGCCGATTCGTAAACCACTTTAACTTTTGAATAAGCGAGATGTAGCAAAGATATAAATGTAGTTTGTAGTTATGGTTCAAATCAGATAGTAGGCACAAACTGAAATATAATATTCGTACCAAAAGACTGATTTACGTCTAAATGCCGATTCGTAAAGTGTAAAGCTTGAAACCCAATCATATATGCACAGAAAGCAGTAAGTTTTTGAGGAGGTTTGTAGTAAAGATAAGATGCTCAAAGTAAATGCAAACCGAGATTTAGAGTAGTTCGGTCAATCTTGACCTACTCCACTTTTGGCTTCCTCCACCGACGAGGTCACAGATGTCAACTAGAGGCCTTCCTTCAATAGGCGAAGGCCAACCACCCTTTTAAAGTTTCACTCCTTTTGATGGGCTTAGGAGACAACCCTTACAGAATTTCCTTTCCTCACTTAACAGATTAGGACTTGGAAGAAAAGAGAAAGAAGAACTTTCAACTCATACAACACTTTTGAGCTCATAAAATCACAATGTAAAATCAGAATTTCGGTGGTTTCTTGGTGCGCTATCAGCACTGAAAGGGTGGGGTATTTATAGGCCCCAATCCAGTTTGAATTTGGAGCTCAAAACTGTCAATTCCCGGAATTTCGGCATCTAGCGATTGCACCGCCTGACTGGAGCGGTTGCACCGCCTGGCAGAGCTCAAAGACTGAGCCTCTGGGCGGTGCCACCTTCTGTCAGGGGCGATTGCACCTCCTGCCAAAGCTCGAAGACCGAGCTCAGGCGGTGCCACCGCCTGACTGAGGCGGTTGCACCTCCTGCCAGAGCTCGAAGACCGAGCTCAAGCGATGCCACCGCCTAACTGAGGCGGTTGCACCTCCTGCCAGAGCTCGAAGACTGAGCTCAGGCGGTGCCACCTCCTGTCAGGGGCGGTTACACTGCCCAGTCTCGCTTAGAGACTGAGCCCAGGCGGTGCCACCGCTGGGGCGGTTCAACCGCCTGGCAGAAATCAGGGTCCGAATGGGTTGATCCATTCAGCCCAATTTGGGTTTTTCAGGGGCCAAATTGCCCCAAGATTAAGTTAATGGGATCACCTCCCATTTCCAACTTAATCATTGTGCTAACTACGATATTTCCTAAGACATTTACTGCAACTTGCTCCGGTGCGTCAATCGCTTCTTCCGGCGAGCTTCCGGCAAACTTCCGTCGATCATCCGATGAACCCTCAGTGATACTCCTGTGGACTTCCGGCAAACTCCT
This sequence comes from Musa acuminata AAA Group, assembly GCF_036884655.1. Lineage (NCBI taxonomy): Eukaryota > Viridiplantae > Streptophyta > Magnoliopsida > Zingiberales > Musaceae > Musa > Musa acuminata. The sequence continues at coordinate 41,573,717 of NC_088334.1, forward strand.
GGACTTGCGACGATCCACTTGGCGAGTTCCGACGAGCTTCTTTGGCAAGCTCATGGACTTCTCATATTTGTTCCCGTAGAACTTCCGACGACTATCCGAACTTCCGTCGAACTCTCGAACTCCCAACGTGATCATTGTCTTGACTCCGGTGCAACTCCTACGGCATATCTTACTTTCATCGTAGTTAATCATGCACACTTATAACAAAACTTCGATCGAGACAATTAATCCTAAGCAATTAACCAAGTTGTCCGGCATGTCATTGGTCCCTCGACGCTTCGTCTGATTCTTCGGCGCATCGTCCTCTCCTGCGACCTATTGCCCAATCGGCCAGTTGACTCCACAACTCCGATATCCTTGGCACAATACCCGCTCGTCTTGGTCCGATGCCCGAGTCCACGGCCTGAAGCCTTCTGTCGATACGTCAACCGATCCACCGACCCGACGTCCAATCTTCTGACATGTTCCTCCGGCACAACATGATTTTTCCTGCTTTAATTGTCTCATCTTGATCGAAGCATCCTGCGTCACTCAAAACGCAGATTAAAACATAAACACATATCAAGTGGTTTCATCATCAAAATACGAGCTTCAACACTGAAAGGGTGGGGTATTTATAGGCCCCAACCCAGTTTGAATTTCGAGCTCAAAACTGTCAATTCTCGAAATTCCGGGATTTGGTGGTTGCACCTCCTGACTGAGGCATTGCACCGCTTGGCAGAGCTCGAAGACTGAGCCTCTGGGCGGTGCCACCTCCTGCTAAAGCTCGAAGATCGAGCTCAGGCGGTGCCACCGCCTGACTGAGGTGGTTGCACCTCCTGCCAGAGCTCGAAGACCGAGCTCAGGCGGTGCCACCTCCTGGCTGGGGCGGCTCAACCGCTTGGCAGAAATCAGGGTCCGAATGGGTTGATCCATTCGGCCCAATTTGGGTTTTTCAGGGGCCCAATTGCCCAAGATTAAGTTAATGGGATCACCTCCCATTTCCAACTTAATCATTGTGCTAACTACGATATTTCCTAAGACATTTACTGCAACTTGCTCCGGTGCGTTAATCGCTTCTTCCGACGAGCTTCCGGCGAACTTCCATCGATCATCCGATGAACCCTCGGTGATGCTCCTGCGGACTTCCGGTAAACTCCTGGACTTGCGACGATCCACTTGGTGAGTTCCGACGAGCTTCTTTGGTAAGCTCATGGACTTCTCGGATTTGTTCCCACAGAACCTCCGACGACTGTCCGAACTTCCGTCGAACTCTCGACTCCCAACGTGATCATTGTCTTGATTCCAGCGCAACTCCTACTGCATATCTTACTTTCATCGTAGTTAATCTTGCACACTTATCTCAACATATAGATTAGATAACAAATGACAATTGACTTCATCATCAAAATCCGAGATTCAATAGTCTTAAATGGAAGTACTTTGGAAAAGTTGTCTCAGTTTCCTTCTTGCAACAAACTCTATGTTCTTGGGTAGGAACTGAGTTCTTAACTCCCGCTTTAAGTCCTCCCATATGTCCACCTGACACCGACCTTGTTGGATCTCCTCCTAATGGGTTCACCATCAAAGTTTTGCATCCCTATTCAAATATATGGTTGCTATCGAAACTTTGGTTTCTTCAGAATTAGGCCTTGTAGCCTAGAAGTATTGTTTCATGTCGAATAGAAAATTCTCAAGCTCTTTAGCATCTTTGGCACCACTATAATAATGCGGCTCGGGTGCTCTCAAGTTTTGTGGTGGCGCAATGCAAGTGTTGCTCCCTCCCGTATTTAGTGCCCTTAGGAGCATTGTCACTCTGGATGTGAGTTTTATCATGACTTCATGCAGATGTTGCATAGAGTCTTTGGTGTCATCCAACAATTGATTGACTAGGGCCTCAACCTTGTTTATTTGGGATTCAGCTTCTTCTTGCAAGCTCTCTACCCCAAGAAACTTTCGTTGGGTATGGTAGAGTTCCTCCAAGCTCACTTCAAGAACATCCAAGCAAGTTTCTACCGTTATGAGTCTCTCCTTATGGCTCTTTTTTCCGATTGGTACTCCAGATTAGACTTCCTCCGCTCATGGAGAGTAACCAAATTCTCGCTCATCATGTTTGCTATCACGCTCCTCCTGAGTGGCTCTAATAGCATGAGAGTGAGTTTGCACTTGCAGCCCACCTATGGTTGCTTAGGGCAAGGGTCCAACTTGCCCCGTCTTACTTGATTCACCATGATGCTTTACCATGGAAATATTATGAAGTTTCTTCGTTGCTTGTTTCAATTGCTTGCTTGCTCTGATACCACTATGTCACGGACTTAGCTGAAATTGCCTAAGTCGTGAGACACCCTTACGGCAAAGTCATGGACTTAACTTGAGTTGCCTAAGTCATGAAGCACCCTTGTGCCAACTTCTTAGACTTAGCTAGGATTGCATGTAATGACGCACCCTTGTAATATGTGTCTGCAAAAGATCAGCCAATTTGCAACCTCACTCAAGTCTCGAAGGACCTGTAAAAGAGAAAATTGATTAGTTCGGAAATGAGCGGTGGACAAGTCTTGACGTATCACAAAAAAGGAAGCTTTACAAGCAATTCAGCGAGCACCTTGTGTGCATGAGAGAAAAAAGAGGAACGAGAAAAACAAGAATTTTAGAAGGTTGAATGAATAGTTGTAAGTCCATAAATAACTGCTCACCAGGTACTGGGCACAAAGGCAAGTTCCCGTCAAGTTAATATACAAACTTGTTAAGATTGTTCAACACCCGACACTATACTGAAGCTCCATCCCCCATGGTGCCATCCAGATGGTTCTAGGGTACTGAGATAGTTGATATTTTACGTGCAGCTGTGATCTATAGAAAACTGGTCGTGGCACATGAAAACAGAGCCATTTTGGGGCAATTTGGCCTGGCGTAGTGAGCGATCGCACTGTAGTGCTGTAACCTATTTAAACATATATTTTTACAAGTAAAAACACACAAAACCAAGATAAAACATGCTGCCAAGTATCAGTACATATATGCAAAAGTGACGTATGGTTCATTGAATGAAGTTGTTGCGAGTGCACGACGATCATTCATGACAAGAGGGCCAACCAATATATTACTGTGGAAGCGATGGTCCCAAGTAAATGCAAGGAGACGCACAAGAGGCCATGATATGAATGACCACCATTAGCTCCAACCTCTAAGTCACCATAATGAAGAAAATAAGATCGACTTAAGCTGCATCTCTCGAGGTTCGAGTTGATCTCCACATGACAAGAACCAAGGTCTTGCTAATAAAAGAAAAGGGTTCTTAAAGGACCCTCAACCAATGAAGACAACATTGGGAAAGAGGGACAAATCTAAATACTAATGCTTCCACCATGATTATGGCTGCGACATCGAACACTATCGTGATTTAAAGAAAAAATTAAGGAGCTTATTCATCGAGGGCAAGCCAATCACGTGAGTGATGGCATGTGTGATATGATACACATTCTTTTTGCTTTTTATATTTTGGTATTTTATCACTTTATATTACATGTGATAAAACACCACCCACCCCCCCCCCCACACACACACACACACACACACACACATATATATATATATATATATATATATATATATATATATATATATATATATATATATATATATATATATATATATATATATATATATATATATATATATATATATATATATATATATATATATAGTGATGTCCATGGATCTGTGCAATGGGAATCGCATCGTGTTGAGATCACGATAATGAGACTGATTCACCTTTAAACATAGACCCTAAATAATCCTAGTCATGGGTTACTCGAGAGGGACATCGAGATAACTAGACAGATTGGTGTACTCTATATCCGTTCATATGATGAAGGCAGCTAATCTCATAGTTGTTCATGTGGGAACACTAAGGATATAATGCATGTGCTCATTGGAGAATGAGTTCACTGATTGATCCGCTCATAAAATACTGGATGGTTGATGATGCCTTATTGTTAGACAACGATTCCATAATCCTAGTAGTATATCTAGTCCTTAGACTTAAGATACCAAGGATGTCCTGTATGAGTACTCCACTCTTTGATACCAGACTTATAGGTTTGAAAGTTCCAAACCTAATATAGTCAGTTATTGAGAGTGGTAGCCAACTTTATGAGAGCTATTGAGTGTCGATAGATGATCATCTACTCTTGGTATCATGATAGGAATATCCTGTGTATTCTTGCTTAGACAAATCCTTGGCCAAGGTTGTTCGAATTGAGAGAGAAAGAGTTCTTCAGGAGAATTCAATTAGAGCGATACTCGAGGAGAAACTATATGGGCATAACAACACCATGCTCGATATATGGTCTTTGAGATATTAGATGATCGAGGGATTATATGTACATAATAATTGAGGATAAATAGGTCCAAAGGATTGGATTCCCTTGTATCTTCTAGGGACTATGACGTAGTGGTCTAGTACGTCCGCAGTCGATGAGTCGAGTGAATTATTATGGAGATAATAATTCATTGAGCCAAAAGGAGTTCTGATAGGTATGACTTACAATTAGCTCAATATTAGGCCTAGAGGGTCACACACATATGGTAGGTGTTGTGATGAGTAGATGTTCGGATATGAGATCTGTTGAAGCCTCTATCTTATTGGATATCCAATAAGCCCATGAATTATTGGATCCTATGAATGAGATCCAATAAGAGCTAATAAGATATTATTGAGTAAAGACCCACTAATCTAAGAGGCTTGGGTAATTGGGGAGATCCAGTACCCAATAAGGCAGGATCCATTAGGGTTAACTGGGGACCTCTATAAATAGGAGAAAACTAAAGGCCCATAGGCTGAGGCTTCTTAGTGGTCACCTCCTATTCGTCTCTCCCATTCTCCTCCTCAGATAGTAGGCATGGAGATTTGAGGAGCGTCATCGTAGTCCTATTGTGTCGATCATCACTAGAAAGGAGGATGCTTGACCTCCTTCATCTTCTCCAACAGATCTATAGAGATTTAGGGATATACGATCTCCCTAGTTAACACAACTATCTCACACGTGATTTTCTATGTCATGGGTTTTGCGCACCAATCTTCGCACGACGATGAACACCTTTTGGAAATTTAGAATTTTTATTTTTCTATTCTTCCGCTACACATATGATGTCACATCTAGATTTTCCTATAATCTAGTACCTGAATTGGTACAAAACCTATCTCGTCCTCTCCAGGCCCCTTTAGAACCCAACGAACAACGCCTTGTAGTCAACGGTCGCTTCTTCTCACTACTCCAATATTTGATTCCACTCACCATCTTATGCTTCCTTTAGATTGCAGTCCTCCTTGGTAGTCATCATAACCGCCTCGATGAGCTCCGAGCTATGTATCTTCATCGTGTCTAGCTCCTAGGTAAGCCATAATAGCTCATCCTCCATTACACAGTTATGGCCTTGGACTTCCTTCAATTATTTAGCGAGGTTGGCCAGGTGCTACTTAGTGTCCTCTAGTTGACATTTTAGATCAATTGTCCGAGCCTCCACCTCGATTACAATAGAGGAGGCTCACCCTTTCTTCAGCTTCTCAACCTTAGCTTAGAGGTCGTCAACCACAATAGACTACTAGTGAATGACGATGCCAACATCTCGAACATGATCAATGAGAGCCATCACATAGTGGTGATACTACAAATAAAAAATGAACTAGTTAGTGAAGCAAAGCCGAAGGAACTAGTTGCAACCTAACTTACCACAACTTCATTTCAGTAGCAAGTGTCGATCAGAAATTTGAGGGGCGAGTAGTAGAGCTGCTTTGCCAACCTTGAACATAGGGGCCTATGACAATACTACTCCATAGTCACATCTTCACCCCACACCTTCTGCATCTCCTTCAAACCTTCTCATCGGGGTTGCAATGGTGCCTCCAAGGTTCAGTTTAGATAGTTGGCCATCTACAAGGTCGTAAGGAGTAGGGGCTTCATATTGCACAGCTCCAGCATCAACCATGACCTGCTCTCCTTTTTCGTTGAGCCCAACATGGAACTTTGGCCTCCTAGAGGCACTAGTGCTGTAGTCAGGGGAGGCTCCATTTCCCGAGTTGACTCTTTGGGCATGTCACCCTCTTGAGAGTACAAGGTCTTATTTTCTATAACCTTGTGTTTCTTTTTTATTTGGTCACTACTACCATAATGCGTAAATTGAGGTAGATCCAATGCCTCTATCAAAGGCTCGTGGGTGACCCTCGTGATCGAACGGGGCTCTGCTGTGCTCGACGAAGAGTTGGTCTCCTTCCTTTTTAGGGCGTGTAGATTCATACCTATAGAGGATCCAAATCATAAAGTTAAAAATTAAAAAGCAAGGTCAAGTAAAGTGAGGGAAGGTTTAGGTCATATGCCAAGGAGACGAACTAAGACTCATGTCAATCAGCTAATCCTCATCCATCATTCGAACTACATTGGAGGAAAAAAGTATATCCCTCAATCGAAGCACTTGATCTCTCTCCTCATCCGATAAGAAGACAGGGGTGTTATTAATACAATGTGTTGACCAGGTAAGGTTGAATCCCCAGTCTTGACTTGAACTCGAGAGAAAGAACTACTCCTTCTAACCCTTGTTATTAGAAGGCGCATCACTAACCTTGAAGCCCCCTCGAGTGAAAGTAGTAGCCACTTCTCTTCTTGCACAATTGAAAATAAGTGACAAAGATGGTGTAGGTCAGAGTAATGTTAGCACGTAGGCATTCCCCGATGAACACCTATCAGATAGTGCCACAAGTTGGTCACCATTTAGGAAGGTGATATTCTCCACCATTGAATGCAAGACACTATTATTGGGTGGAAAGAAAGATGAAGGCTCATCTTGAAGGCATCACAAGATAAGCAGAAAGATCATAGAGCAAGATCGAAAGGGTGCTGATTGAGTCAAGGAACTTGCAGGTCAAACTCGCCCAAGATACAATACTTAGTTTTCAAGCAATTCAAGAGAGGTGGCAAGGTGGGAGACGCTCCTAAGGAGGCCCTAGTGTCACGGCTTTAGCTGGAATTGCCTAAGACATGAGGCATCCTTGCAGCCAAGATGCGAACTTAGCTTGTGTTGCCTAAGTCATGCTTCGCCCTTGTGATATTGCTCCGCAAAGATCAGCCCACTTGCAACCTCTCGCAGGTCCCGAAGGACCTGTAAAAGAGAAAGTTGATTAGTTCGAAAGAACGAGCGACAGACAAGTCCCGAAGTCTCACGAAAAGGGGAAGATTTACAAGTAATTCAGCAAGCACCTTGCGTACACAAGTAAAAAGAGAGAGAGAGGGAAAACAAGGGCTTTAGAAGGTTGAACGAATGGTTGCAAGCCCACAAACAGCTGCTCACTGAGTCCTGGGCGCGACAACAAATTCCTATCAAGGCAACATGCGAACTTGCGAAGGAGTGTTCAATGCCCGGTACTATACCGAAGCCCCATCTAGCCTTGTGCCACCTGAGGGGTTCCAAGGGGCTAAGATGGCTGACACTTTGGTGAGCGAAGGTAGATTCCAGAAATCAGCCCGCGGCACACGAAAACAGAGTTGTTTTGGGCTATTTTGGGGCTGTTTTGCTCGGTTCGATGAGCGATCATTTTGTAATGCTGTAGCTTATTCGAACTTATATTTTTACAAGCAAAATGACTCAAAACCAAGACAAAATAGGCTGCCAAGTAGCTGTACATGTATATGAGAGTGACGAACAGTTCATTGAACAGAGTTGTTGCGGGTGCGCGATGACCGTTCGTGACATTCTCCCCCACTTAAACTGTTGACGCCCTCGTCGACGCTTGTTTGTAGTTGTTGATGATTGCTTCTTCATGTCGTAGGGCGTCTTTAGGCTCCCAACTAGCTTCAGTTCGGGGAAGCTTTCGCCACTTCATCAAGTATTCTGTCTACTCAGCTCCATTGGGTAGCTTTATCTTGTGGTCCACCAGGATGGTTTCAATTTGCTTCTCGTAGGAGGCTATGATGGGAGGTAGCCGAGTTGGAACACTTCGGGAAGCATCTTGCGGATCCGAGTGGTAGGCTTTTAGGTTGCTGGCGTGAAGAACGTTGTGAATTTTGAACCACGCCGGTAGTTACAACTTGTAAGAGACATTACCTACCCTGCTGATAATTGGGAAGGGCCCTCCATACTTGCGCACCAATCCTTTGTGAAAGAATTGGAGTGATGCTGGTTGGAGCTTTACCAACACCAAATCGCCAACTTTGAACTCTTGTGGTCGCCTTTCCAAGTCTGCCCACTTCTTCATCTTTTTTGTCGCATTCTCCAAGTAAGCCCGCGCAATATCTGCATTTCGATGCCACTCATTTGTGAAGTGGTAGGCTAACGGACTACTCCTAATATACCCAATTACCATAGTGTGCAGAGTCGACGGTTGTTGTCCTGTAATGATCTCGAAGGGGCTCTTGTCGGATGCAGAGCTCTACTGCAAGTTATAGGAGAATTGGGTAATGTCTAGCAGCTTCACCCAATCTCATTGGTTGGCACTCACGTAGTGCCGAAGATATTACTCTAGGAGCGAGTTTATCCTTTCAGTCTGGCCATTTGTCTGGGGGTGGAGGCTTGTGGAGAAGTATAACTTTGACTCCAACAATTTGAATAGCTCGGTCTAAAATCGTCCCAGGAACTGAGCATCTCAATCACTGATGATATTGTACGGGACTCCCCAATACTTCACCACATCCTTCATCATCAGCTTGGCCGCCTCTTCTACTGAACAGTGTAGGGAAGCAGTAATGAAAGTTACATACTTTGAAAACCGATCGACCACCACGAGTATCGATCCGAGTCTCCCTATGAGTCGTAAGCTTGATATGAAGTCCAAGGAAATGCTCTCCCATGGCCTTTTCGATACGGGCAATGGCACCAAAAGTCCCACCGGCTTCGCTGCTCCACCTTGTCTTATTGGCAAGTAAGGCATGTTCGAACATATTCCTCCACATCAGTCCCTATCTTCAGCCAGTAGAAGGCTCTCTCCACGAGAGCCAATATTCTGTGAATACCTCGGTGTCCAGCCCAAAGGGAATCGTGACACTCTCTTAAGAGTTCACGCCTTAAATTGTCCACTCGGGGAACATAAACCCTATTCCCTTTTATGTAAATGAGTCCCTCTTGGATCCAAAATTATCATGCCTTGCCTTCTTTGATGAGCTGCATCAGGATAACTGCCTGGGGGTCACTATCTGTGCCTCCGCCCTCCAATTGTGCGACATTCATGCGCTCCACTTTCTAACTCAATGCATCGGCCGCGACATTTACCTTCCCAGGCTTATATTCCATTGTCATATCAAATTCAGCCAAGAAGTCCTACCATCGTGCTTGTTTTGGGGAAAGTTTCTTCTGTGTTTGGAAATAACTCAGAGCGATGTTGTTTGTCCTCAGCACAAATCGCGATCCGAGAAGGTAGTGTCGCCAAACTCATAGACAGTGGATTAGCGCTGTCATCTCCTTCTCATGCACTGGATACCGTCGCTTGATCTCGTTGAGCTTGCAGCTTTTGTAGGCCACCGGATGACATTCCTGCATGAGTACTCCCCCAATAGCAAAGTTTGAAGCATCTGTATGGACTTCAAAATGCTCCCCATAGTCTAGCAAATTGAGCACTGGTTCTTCCATAACAGTAGCCTTCATATCTTGGAATGCTCTTTCACATTTGTCCGACCACTTCCAAGGCTGCTCCTTCTTCAGTAACTCCGTCAGTGGAGTTGCATGCTTCAAGTGCCCCACTATAAAGCGTCGATAATAGTTGATGAAACCAAGGAAGGATCTCAACTATGACACCTTCTTTGGAGTTCGTCGTTCTGCAACCGCTTGCATTTTTTATTTATCCATGCGAATGGAACCATCACCGATTCGATGCCCCAAGAATAAGATCTTCGTTTGGGCGAAGTAGCATTTCTCTCTTTTTACGAACAAAGTGTTCTCCCTGAGAACCTTGAAAATTGTCTGAAGTGGCTGAACATGCTCCTCGAGCGTTTGGCTATATACGACGATATCGTCTAAGTAGACGACCACGAACTTGTCCAAATACTCCTTGAATAGTTGGTTCATGAGAGTGCAGAACGTGGCCGGAGCATTGGTTAAGCCAAAAGGTATCACCAAGAACTCAAACGCTCCATACCTGATCACGAATGTAGTCTTCGCTTCGTCGCCTTCAGCAATGCACACCTGCCAATACCCTGACCGAAGGTCGAGTTTCGAGAAATACTTAGCTTTGCCCAACTGGTCGAACAAGTCCGCGATGAGTGGGATGGGATACTTGTTCTTCACTGTCACTTTATTAAGGGCTCGGTAATCGACGCATAATCGGAGGCTCTCATCTTGTTTCTTCTGAAAGAGAACTAGAGCTCCGAAAGGTGCTTTAAAGCCGCGGATGAGACCACCGCTTAGCAGTTCACCTAACTGCTTTCTGAGTTCGGCCAACTCTAGCGGGGACATGCGGTAGGATGGTCTCATTGGAGGTTTCACTCCTGGCTCCAGCTCAATGCTGTGATCCACGCCTCTGCGTGGTGGAAGAGTCTTCGGCAACTTGGGTGGCATAACGTCATTGAACTCTTTCAGGACATTCGCCACCATAGCAAGTTCTTGAATGACCTTCTCATTGAGTGGCTCTAGCTTCATAGCAGCCACGAATGTTAATTCACCTTTTCACACCCCTTTCTTTAATTGTAATGCCGATATGTGTTGGGGCTCCTTGGTTCCTCTCCGAGAGATGGGAACCATGCAGGGGTTATCACCTCCCATCATACATAGGGAATTCAAGAATGGCATTGACACCAATTTTGCCGCGTGTATAAACTCCATTCCAAGAATCACTTGGAAGTCATCTAGTGGCACTGTCATCATGTTGGTGTTCCCGCTCCATGTTTCGATTTTGATGGGAACTCCTTTCGCCAACCTAGAGATTCGCCTGGCCTTCGAGTTCACCGCCTTCATTCGGCTTGGGCTCTTCTCCAAGATCAACCCAAGTCGCTGTGCTTCTCGATCGGCTATGAAGTTGTGGGTAGCGCCCGTGTCCACCATTGCACGGGTCGTTTGGCCATTTAGCTTGATGTCCACATACATCAGCTCACTACTTCCTACTTTTTGTAGCTTTGTCTTCATGTTCTCCCCCACTTGACCCCGCATGGCATTCAACAAACGCATTGCTCCCATCTGGGATCATTGTGACTCCTCGTCATCACTGCTGGATTCAGAACTGCTCGAACTAAGAGCAATAGCTTTGCCCTTGTCCGATCGGGGGGGTGGGTGGATGGAAGCCGTCAAAGCATTGAGTGTCTATTTTTGTGGGCACTCTCTCACCATGTGCAGTCCTCCACACAAGAAGCATCCTTCATGTTTTGAGGCCTTTCCTTTCGAGTTTGGCCCTTTGTGGGCACCCTTCTTCTTTTGTTTGCCCTCGAGCTCCTTCTCTCGAGAATGTTTTGGAGGGCGATTGCCTGAAGATCGTTTCCTTCTCCCTGGGTCTTTAGAGGAAACAAAGTTGGTGAGTCTTTCTGCAGTAGCAATTGCCCCGACTACATCGGTAACATTCCTTCGATTTAGTTCCTGTTGAGCCAATGGCTTCAAACCATTGAGGAAGCTGAACAACTTGTCCTTCTCGGACATGTCCTGTATGTCCAGCATTAGTGCAGAAAATTATTTCACATAGTCTCGGATGGTGGTACTTTGGCGAAGTTGTCTCAACTTCCTTCTTGTGATGAACTCTGTGTTCTCCAGTAGGAATTGAGTTCTCAACTCCCGCTTCAAGTCCTCCCATGTGTCAACCCGACACCGACCTTGTTGGATCTCCTACCAATGGGTTCGCCACCAAAGTTTTGCTTCTCCGTTCAGATACATTGTTGCTATAGAAACTTTGGTATCTTCAGAATCGGGCCTCATAGCTCGAAAGTATTGTTCCATGTTCAACAGAAAGTTCTCGAGCTCTTTGGCATCTCTGGCCCCTCCATATCCATGAGGCTCGGGTGCCCTCAAATTTTGTGGTGGTGCAACGCGGGTGTTGCTTCCTCCCGCATTTAGTGCTCTAGTGAGCATACTCACCCTTGAAGTGAGTTCCGCCATAACTTCCTATAGGTGTTGCACGGAGTCTTTGGTGTTATCTGACAGTCAGTCGACTAGGGTCTCGACCTTGTCGATCCTGGACTCCGCTTCCTCTTACGAGCTCTCTACCCCAACAAGCCTTTGTTGGCCATGGCAGAGTTCCTCCACGCTCGCTTCAAGAACATCCAAGCTGGTTTCCGCCATTATGAGTCTCTCCTTATGACTCTTTTTCCCAGTTGGCACTCCAGATTGCGCCTCCTCCGCTCACAGAGAGTAGCCAACTTCTCACTCATCATGTTCGCTGCCGCGCTCCTCTTGAACGGCTCCAACAGCATGAGAGCGAGTGTGCACATGCAGCCCACCTGCGGCTGCTTGGGGCAAGGGTCTGGCTTGCCCCGTCTTGCTTGATTCGCCATGATGCTTTGCCATGGCGAAGTTGCGAAGTTCTTTCGCTGCTTGCTCGAAGTGCTTGCTCTCTTTGATACCACAATGTCACGGCCTTAGCTGGAATTGCCTAAGGCGTGAAGCACCCTTGTGGCCAAGACGTGAACTTAGCTTGCATTGCCTAAGTCGTGCTTCGCCATTGCGATATTGCTCTACAATGATCAGCCCACTTGCAACCTCTCGCAGGTCCCGAAGGACTTGTAAAAGAGAAAGTTGATTAGTTCGAAAGAACAAGCGACGGACAAGTCCCGAAGTCTCGCAAAAAGGGGAAGCTTTACAAGCAATTTAGCAAGCACCTTGCGTGCACAAGTGAAAAGAGAGAGAGGGGGAAAACAAGGGCTTTAGAAGGTTGAACAAATAGCTGCAAGCCCACAAATAGTTGCTCACCGAGTCCCGGGCGCGACAACAAGTTTCCGTCAAGGCAACGTGCGAACTTGCGAATGAGTGTTCAACGCCCGATACTATACCGAAGCCCCATCCAGCCCTATGCCACCCAGGGGGTTCCAAGGGGCTGAGATGGCTGATGTTTTGGTGAGCAAAGGCGGATTCCAGAAATCAGCCCGCGGCACATGTTTTGGGCTGTTTTGGGGCTGTTTTGCTCAGTTCGGTGAGCGATCGCTTTGTAACGCTGTAGCTTATTCAAACTTATATTTTTACAAGTAAAATGACTCAAAACTAAGGCAAAACAGGCTGCCAAGTAGCTGTACATGTAGATGAGAGTGACGAACGGTTCATTAAACGGAGTTGTTGCGGGTGCGCGACTACCGTTCGTGACACTAGGGGCAATGCTGAGATCTCCTGAGGCCTTGAAGACTCTAGATTGTGGAGACTAAGATGAAAGAATGAGTTCTACCGCATAGGAAAAAGGAGATTTATAAGAAAGCTATCGATCTCTCTCCTCCTTTAATTAAGAAGTTGATCTCTCTCTCTTTCCTTCTATCGTTGAGACAAGTGTCGTTTCATCGGTAATCCCTAAGAGACACTAATAGCTAAGGGATTCAAAATCTACCACGGTGGAAGAATGACTTCGAAATCCATCATAGTAGGAGGACCCAAAACCCATCATAGTGGAGAAAGAACTTTGAAATCAGACCTAAAATCCATCATAATGGAGGAAGAACTTCGAAATCTACCACAGTAGGACCGAAAATCTATCATAGTAGAGGAAGGACTTTAAAATCTACCATAGTGGAAGGACACAAAATTCGCTATGGTGGAGTTAAAATCCACCACAATGGAGGGAGGCCTTAAAACCCGCAAGAGCAGAAAAAAGACAAATTCGCTATGACAAAGGCATAGAGCCAAATATGCCCGATGCATATGAGTCGGGAATGTGTCTGAGGCATATGAGTCGGGAATGTGCCCGAGCCAAATAAGGCCAACCTGTGCCAAGATACATTTGCTACCACGAAGACACATGGCCGAATATGCCTAAGGTGTATTAACTGGGAAACTTGACCTAGGGCCAAATGTGCCCGAAGCATGTGAGTCAAGAAACCTGACTCACGCCAAGATAAATCTATTATAGCGAAGGTGCAGAGCCAAATGTGCCCAAGGCGTGTGAGTCGGGAAACTTGATCTATGCTAAGATAAATCTATTGTGGTGGCACAGGTCCAAATGTGCCCGAGGCATGTGACTTAGGAAACCCGACCCATACTAAGATAAATCCATTACGGTGAAGGCATAGGGCTGAATGTGCCTAAGATATGTGAGTCTGGGAAACTCAACTCACGCTAGGATAAAACCGTTATAGCGGAGGCACAAAGCCAAATGTGCTTAAGGCGTGTGAGTTGGAAAACTTAACTTACGCAAAGATAAATATATTATGATATAGGTGCAGGGCCAAACCTCCCAAGGCACGTAATTCAGGAAATTCAACTCACGCCAAAGTAAACCCATTACGCAGAAGCATATGATAAAATGTGCTCGAGACGCTCGAGTCAAGAAAACATACCTGCGCCTACGAGTGTCTCCTTTACGCTATAGAGGAACAGGTTGACAATAAGCTTCTCTAGGTGAATTGAACATCGCTCTTTGGACCCCTCTAACATAAGCTCAGAAGCACGCCTTGGTTGGGAGACAAATGATAAGGAATATGGTGACCAATCACTATTTGACACATATTGCCACATGTAGATTAGCATGGAAAGAAACAGTCCCAATCACCCTCTACTTGTCTGCCCCCATAGACAATAGTCTAAGGGAGGTCGTCCGAGCCTATCTCCCCCCTATCGCCCATATGAACAAAATGTCAAAGGAGGATGTTTGGGCGATTGTAGGTTGTCCCCTCCATAAACCATGTATAAAAGCTAACTTCTGGCACCAAACTATGAGATCATTTTTTTAAGAAAAACTTCAGAAAAGATGTTGGACTAACGTAAACACCAAACAGATCAGGTCAGAAAACTTTTTCTAACATCGGTCTTAATATAGTCAACGCCTTAAAAACTTAGAGTCTGTTAGAACCCTTACAGATTCTAAACTTGGGGTTGATCTCTTTAGGGGATTGGCCTCCTTGGAACTCTATAGGGGTTCCTCCCTCCAAGTTGCTACTCAAAGGCTGCAGAAAAGATTCATCTATTGCTTAAGAAAAGAGAAGGAATACATGGCTATTTATAGGGCTTCTAAACCCTAACTCCTAATAGGACTCCTACTTAAGACTCTTACTTCTAACCAACTCCTAATAGGACTCCTACTCAAGACTCCTATTCCCTTACAACTCCTAATTCTTCTCTAAGAAAAAACCTCCTACATGAATGCCCCTCTCAATTAGGACTCTCCTAGCTAGAGTCCTAAAAGTTTTACATGAATGTCCCTCTCAATTAGGACTCTCCAAGCTAGAGTCCTAACAGACCCGCCCTCTTCAAATCAGCCTTGTCCTCGAGGCTGATGATTTGTGAATTCTGGGAATTTGATCTTCAAGTCGTCATAGTTCTCCCAAGTGGCATCTTCTATTGGTAGGTTCGCCCACTGTATTAGCACTTCATTAGTGGGTCGTCGTCGTCGAGTCACGATCCATTGATCAATAATAGCACTTGGCTGGGTCTGGAGTTCTCTTTGGGTAGTCATATTTGGTGGGTGGCTTTGGGCTGTCTCCAAGCACCTATTTAAAACTTCCGTCTAGTTGTTGGTTTGTGGGTGATATGTCATACTCCTTTTCAATTTAGTACCCTGCATATGGATTAACTTTGTCCAAAATCTGCTCTTGAAGATGCAAGTAGAATTTGTCACAAGCACAATGCGTCCCTTATAGCATAATTCTTTTGAGTCCCGATTGTAATGAGCCACGGAGCTTGGTGCTTCCTCTAATTTTTTTTTTATCTTACTGGTCTCCGAATCTTCCTACCATTCTATCTTAATATCCTCAAGGAAGTCGCTGGTTGGAAGTAAAACAATAAAAAATTCAGCTTGCTCAGGTAGCTGCGAAAGCGCATCTGCAACAACATTCTCTTTCCACCTTTTGTAAGTTATTTCATAATCAAATCCAAGAAGTTTTGTTACCCATTTTTGCTACTCGAGGGAAGATATCTTCTGCTCCAAGAGATATTTTAGGCTTTTATGGTCGGTCTTGATTTGAAAGTATCGCCTGATCAAGTACGATCTCCACCTCGTTGCTACATGCACAATGGCGAGCATCTCCTTATCATATGTTAATATGTTTTGATAGGGGGGAGACAATGTCTTGCTAATGTATGTGAGTGGTCGACCATCTTGCATGAGAACGTCTCCCATTCTATCTCCAGATGCATCGGCCTTAATGATGAAGGGTCGGTTGAAATCTGGTAGCGCTAGCATCGGCGTCGTCGTTATGGCTGCCTTAAGTTTGTCGAAGGCAGTGGAGGCTCTGTCCGGCCATTGGAAGACATCTTTTTCCAGTAAGGAAGTAAGTGGTGCACTGATCTTTCCATAGTTTTTCACGAACTTATGGTAGTAGCCTATTAAACCCAAAAAGCCATGTAGCAATTTTATGTTCCTCGGGGTAGGCCCATTTTGCATTGCTTCAATTTTGAAGGGGTCCACTGTCACACCTTCCTCTGATATGATATGCCCAAGATATTTCGCCTTTTGTTGAAGAAAGTAAAAATTTGTAGTGGCCGTTGTATGTTCAAAAGGCGGTTTTCGATATGACTTCTTCATACACTCGTATTTGATAATACCCGGATCAAAGGTCCAGCTTTATGAAGATTTGTGCTCCCTTTCATCTAGCAATTCATCTGCTATTGGAATAAGGTATTTGTTCTTGATGGTTATGTCATTGAGAGCTCGGTAATCAACGCATATTCGCCATGTTCCGTCCTTCTTGTGTACAAGTAGCACCGGTGAAAAGTAGAGGTTGCAACTTGGCCGAATAACTCCTGTTTCCAACATCTCTTTTACAATCCTTTCTATTTCATCCTTCTGGAGATGTGGATACCGATATGGTTGAGTATTTACTGGAGATTTGACTGGAAAAATTATTATACAATGATCATGCCGACGAGTAAGAGGTAGGTTGTGCGACTCGTCAAATATATCTGAAAATTCAGCAAGCAAAGGAAATAGGTTTGGATCTTCAAATTCTATTGGCTCTCCTTTAATTCGCTACTCAAGTTGTACCAAAAAACCCCTACATGCTTTATGCAAAATCTTCTCCATTTGTTGTGTGTAAATCATCGTTACGTCACCCTCACGTTTCCCGTGCAGTATCACTTGTTTCTCCTTACTGTAAAATTTTATAATTAGTTGCATAAAATTCCAAGAAATATCACCTAATGTCATCAACCATTTAATTCTGAGTATGGCCTCATGATCATCAATAGGGAGGAGGAAGAAATCTACAATTATCTCTTAGTCCTGCAGCAATAGTTTCACCTGCGGGCACCTATGATCACACTTCAAAATCCGTATGTTGGCGACCTTAACGACAAACCTACTGCAATTCTCAATAGGTAAGTTCATATGGACAGCAACCTTACTGTTTAGGAAGTTATTAGTGCTGCCCGTGTCGATGAGAATAGTGATCGGTTGTTGTTTGAGAAGGCCTCCAACTTTCATCGTTTGCGGGTTTGAGTAGCCAGCTAGTGTATGTACCGTAACTTCGGTCGGTTGTGGCTCTTCTTCTACATCTTTTTCTTCATGTTCAAGGCTCTCTTCTGAATGTTTAATGACCTCTTCTTCTATCGATTCGATCATAAGAAGTCCTCCTTTACTACAGCGATGCTCATGGCTCCACAGCTCGTCACAATGCCAACATAACCCCTTCGCATATCGTTCCCGAAGCTCTTCTCTTGTTAACCTCTTTGGTGTAGGGACTTGGTTGATGGTAGGGGGGGCTAAGGGCTTCAATATTACTGGTTGAGAAGTGACCCTAGTCCTTCAAGCTTCATGGTTCAATTGCTCCTCTTGATGTCGTGCGAAAGAGATGACTGTCATAAGCGTATACGGTTGTCGCGCTTTAACTTCTCCTCGGATCTCCGGCTTCAAACCCTCAATGAAGGTCCTCAATAGCTGTTTTTGAGACCAATCATGAGTTTGATTAGATAACCTTTCAAACCTGGTTTGGTACTCTTGAATGGAAGAGGTTTGTCGGATCTTTGCTAGTTGTCCGTCAATATTCTCGTAATCGGTTGGTCTGAAGCGGATCAGTAGTCCTTCTTTGAATTGTCGCCATGAAAGGACTCCATAAGTATGTTCAAACTAGTCAAACCACTGTATAGCATCCCCTTCAAGATATATAGCTGTAATTTTCACCATAGATGCATCCGCGATTTTATGGTACCGAAAATATCGCTCCGCGCGTGAGATCCAACCAATTGGGTCTCCTTTTTCCCATCTAGGGAAGTCCACTCTCATGCATGGATAGTTGGGGTTGGTCATAGAGCTTCCCCTCTCTTGGAAGTCATATCTTTGGGCTTGGTGTGATTGGGCAAAGCTCTCTCCTTGATGTGATTTCTTCGGGCTTAGTGGTCGGCCCAATCTGAGTTCGGTAAAGAGCGTCCGAATCTTATCCTCCATTCGCGCCTCCAAGGCTTCGAATTTAGCATTGATTGCCTCCTTAGATGCCATAGTATATGCCTCCAAATCTATGATGTTAAGATCTCTCTTTTGTTGTTAGGTTAAAGGCATGTATAGGTTGAGAGAAGTGATGGTCGAAAGGGTTGGTGGATCGGTGGATGTAGGCTACGATTTAGGCTTGTTTTGTGGCAGTTTTGGGTGCAGTTTGAGGGTATGGTTTAGTGGAGTTTCAGGGCTGTGGATGAAAGTTTTGGATCTGTGGTAGATGGCAGCAAAGGTTTGATAGAAATCAGTGGAAGTTGCAGCAAGTATGTTCTGTCTTATAAGAGTAGAATTGTCGTCGAAGAAACAACAGTTTCTCGACGTAATTTCCACCAAAAACTTAAGAGAATTAAGGAGGGAATTGATAGCAAAATCACAGTTTATATGACAGCAAGGATATCTAATTTAATCCAGAAAATTTCAGTAGTATAACAGCAAGGAAATTGGTGCAAGTTACGATTGCAGAATTATCGTCGAAAAATTTCAGCGGGTTATGATGAAAATTTGCAACAACACAATCATTTTTAGAGATGAATTCCTTAATATATCAATCTTAGATGGAAGCCAAGATGATCTATGAAGTGTATAAGAATTTTCATTCAAAAAAGATTGCAACAATATGCCGTTGAAATTTTCTGCAGCACAGATTTTTAAGTATAGCAGATTGGACGTAAAAGATCAGTAGTTTATATTGAGAATTTTTTGATGAAACTAAAGGGAAATCCATTGTTAGGAAGTGTCAAAGCTATCATAAAAATTTCGTAGAGATTTGGATAGAAACAATATAGTATCAAGATCAAATAAACAGTGCTATGCGGTTGAAATTTTATAGTGCAGATTTTCAAGTATAGTAGATTAGACGTAAAAAATCAATGGTTTATATTGAGAATTTTTTGAAAAAACCAAAGGGAAATCTGCTGTTAGGAAGTGTCAAAGATGTCATAAAAATTTTATAGAAATTTGGATAGAAAAAGCATAGTAGCAAGATCAAATAGATGTGCTATACGGCTGGAATTCTGCAATATATCTTTCGTCGTAGAGATGAAAACATTGTGACGAAAGGTTTATGCAGCAATATAGGAACAATTTTTTTTTTGGATTTTTGAATAAGGATAACTAAATTACAGCAGCAGTAAGGTAGGAAACCAGAACCTGTTGCAATTCACGGGGAGATCAAAGGATGATCCACGGTGGTGGAGATGATGGCAGATTCGGCGACGATCTTTTAAGCAATTGTGGGAATTGCTTTGGGCGGTTGTGGAGGGTTGATGGATGGCTGTGGAAGGACAGCGAGACGCCAAGAACGCTGCTCTGATACCAGGTGTTAGAACCCTTGCAGATTCTAAACTTAGGGTTGATCTCTTTAGGGGATCGGCCTCCTTGGAACTCTATAGGGGTTCCTCCCTCCAAGTTGCTACTCAAAGGCTGCAGAAAAGATTCATCTATTGCTTAAAAAAGAAGAAGGAATACATGGCTATTTATAGGGCTTCTAAACCCTAACTCCTAATATAACTCCTACTTAAGACTCTTACTTCTAACCAACTCCTAATATGACTCCTACTCAAGACTCATATTCCCTTACAACTCCTAATTCTTCTCTAAGAAAAAACCTCCTACATGAATGCCCCTCTCAATTAGGACTCTCCTAGCTAGAGTCCTAACAGAATGTCCCTCTCAATTAGGACTCTCCTAGCTAGAGTCCTAACAATTTTGCATGAATGTCCCTCTCAATTAGGACTCTTCATGTTAGAGTCCTAACAGAATCACCTCGGAACCACTATAATTTTTAGGTTGATTTTGTGGACATGTATAAGTAAATCCATCCATCCATCCATCCGTCAATGTAACTTCAAAATACATATTTATTATCTCACCACTATCGTAAATAAAAATAACATTTCAATAATAAATCCTAGGTTTTTCTATTCATAAGTGATTTTATATATTTTTTAAAATTTAATTAGAAATGTCTGATTCTTTGAACTGAGTGTAACCACACTGTGTCTCAAACCTTTGTCACAAATGATCATAGGACAAAACAAATACTTAGAATATGCAGAATATCCATGCATTATATCAATATAACTCAATAAATCTATAATATGTATACATTATATCTCAAACTTATGCCACAAATGGATAAGAATATCTTAATACAAACTTTTGCCATAAATGGTCATCAGAGTATAGGACAAGACAGAGACCTATAATAAAATAACACTTCCACACTACTTTCCTAGAAATGAATGGTGTCAAGCAAGAAAATTATAGGAAAATAAAATGATATAAAAATTTTCTGGACAAATCACTCGCTCTCTTTATTAATTTCATTATGTACTTCCTGACCAAAATAGTCCAATCCATCGATCCAATCAATCAAGTGGTTCATCAGACAGAGGCCAGTTGGTTGCCTGCACACAGAAGGGTCATGGCTAGATTCTCCTGTGCATCTCCCACTGGTGACTGATTGGTCCCACTTTGAATTACTTGTAATAACAAAGAAGAAGAGACAGTAATTAAACACCCTTCTGCCAACCCAGTCAACTTCTGGATTGAGATGGATAACAAGGCATGAATGGTGGTGCAGAAAATTCTGCATGCAGACAAACCCAATCATCAGAAAAGACACAGAGGAGGGCAGCTGGTGTAAGGTGAGGCTGCCCTTCATGTGGTTGACCTCGAGGACCGGAAGAAGGCCACAAAATATTTGATATGAGAGCACTCCATAAGCAATGAAGACAGCATGTGACTTGCTCCGTTCACTGTACATATCCAAGACTCGAGTGGTGACAAGTTCGATCACATCGATGCTTTTATTTGTCTCACTACAGGAAGAGTTAGGAGGTGGTTGAGTGATGATTGAAACGATACTATCTTTCTGATGCACTGTAACTCCCAAGTTTGAAGCATGTTTTGCAGATGAATTTAACCCATAGGAAAACCAGTAGAACCGGAAGAGGAAGGAGGAGGAGTAATGGTTGTGGACTGCTGTGTGCAAAATGGAGTACTCTTTCTTTGCCATCTTTGTTGATTAGTAAGCAGAAGATTAGAGCAGAGTTTACATGTAAGCTTTCTCAAGCTCTTTTACCATTACCATTGACCACGACCTCCTCTTCATCCTGAGTTGTAGCATTCTTTTTCTTCTTCTTCTGTGTCGCCTCTTCTTCTCCATCTATCCGATCTAGACTGAAGTTTCCCGCGGCCATGTCGATCTCTGCTACTGCCATCTGCTCCCTAAACTTGGCATAGATGTCGCCCTTGTAGAAGTCCTTGGTCCTCCAGACCAGTACCAGCGACACCAGCGCTCCGAGCACCGTCACCGCCGTGATTATGATGAACGAGAGTTTGTAACACTCGACGCCGATGCAGGTCAGGTCGGTGCCGTTGGGTCCCCTCACGCCATTGTTCTGCTTCAGCGCCTCCCTGTCGTACAAGTATCCGGCCACCCTCACGTTCAGTATGTAGGACCCGATCGGGCTGGCGACGCCGCCGAAGTTGTAGAGCGTGGAGTAGTATTTTAACCCGAAGATCTCCGATATGATGGCGAAGAGCAGTGGCCACTGCGCGCCGAAGCAGAACCCGATGACCACCGAGGCGAAGTATAAGGAATTCGAGACGCCGAAGGCGATGAGGAGATGGCCGACGCAGGACAAGAGGAGGACTGCCGTGAGCATGAGCGGGCGAGGGAACTTGTACTTGGTGAGGAAGATCTCAGAGGCGAACCCGGACGCCACTCTCCCTGCGTAGTTCCAGATGCTGATGAGCGAGACGAATGTGGCGATGCTCCGCTTGGGGTAGCCCAGCGACTCGCCTATCTGGCCCATGTTGTCGATCGCCGTCAGCGTGCCGCCGACGCCGCAGATGGTGGCGAAGAAGAGGATTATCATGTCGATGCTCACCAGCGCCTGGAGGATGGAGTAGTCCTCGCCCCTGTCGGGCGGCCTGAACATGTCTCCCACGCAGGAAACTACATGGTTCTTATGTTTGGTGCCGGCCGTGGCGGTTGTCGGAGGACTCTGTTTGGACTCTGGGAGCGGCAGCGGCTCTGGTGGCGACGGCTTCTCGACGGTGATGGCGAGTGGCTGTGGGTTTTGCAGATCCTGCTTCGTTTGCTTGAAGACTCTGAACTCCTCTTTAACGACGACCGCGAGGGGGAGTAAGAGGAGGAGCATAACTACGGCAGCGCTGATGCCGAACTCAGAGTGGGAGAAGGTGACTTTATTCTCGATGACGATCGCGATCAAGAGATAAGTAGCGAGAGCGATGGAGATGTAGAGGAAGCAAAAGAAGGGCTTGGGCGTCTTGCCCTGCGTTTCCACCTTCATGATCCGAATGGTGTGGACGAAGACGATGGAGATGGCGGCCGGGAGCCAGGCGATGAGCAGAACAAGGGACTTGGAATCGTCGCCGTAGATGGCATAGTAGAGCTGGGTCATGATGGCGCCGCTGAGGCCGACGAAGCCCTTGAGGAGGCCGAGCACGATACCGCGGCTCTCCGGGAAGTTCTTGACGCAGGTGACGAGGGCACCGGTGTTGGCGAAGGTCTGGGAGTTGGCACCGACGCAGATGTAGAGGCACATCAGCCAGACGTGGGGAGGAGCGGTGCGGCCGGTGATGGCGAGGTAGATCATGAGGTAGCCGAAGAGGTTCATGCCGGCGCCCATGGCGAGGACGACCCAGGGCGGGGTGACCTCGTTGATGAGGCCGGAGAGGACGCCGACGTTGGCGCCGAGGTCCTTGAAGAAGGACAGCGTGTTCAGCGTCGACTGGTCGTAGCCCAGCGACGACTTGATGTCCTTGGAGTAGATGCTGAAGATGTAGGTGGCACCGGCGGCGGCCATGATAAGGAACGAAGAGAAGAGCATAAACCACCGGCCGCGCACCACTCGGACGGCGAACCTACATGGATCCAGCTTGAGGCCATCGCCGTCGCCCGCGCCTCTGCAGGAACCACCGGCAAAAACCATACCCCCTTTCTCTCTCTGTATCTCAAAGTCTCTCTGTCTCTCGCTCTCTCTCTCTCTCTCTCTCCTCTCTCTCTCTCTCTCTCACGCACACACTGCGGCGTGGCGGGGTGAGGAGGGAGAAGCAACGAATAGCCTATATAACAACGGGGGAATGGATAGGCCACAGGGAAAGGAGTCTGAACACCATAGGTGTGCTTTGACGCCGTGAGAGAAGAAAGATATTGGTGTTGACTTCGATGACACTGGTGGCAAGCGTGACACGAAGTAAATGTGGCTACTGCTGGGGGTTAAACATCAGAGTGTACGGTCGACGAGGGTCCAAATCTGATGCTTCACAGCGTGCATCTCACTACTCTCTGAGCATATCTTCTTTTATCTGATTCATAAGACACCGAGTTTTGCTATGGTCATATCATTTCTCTTTCTAGAATACCCAATTCAATGCTCCCAGCTGAACCTTCTGACGCACTTAATTCCTTCTCTACAGGTAGGAGATGACCACAAACATGTCATTTCCTCCGGGAAACATGTAGCACCATACTGCCGACCTGGGATCTGTATGCACCAATAGGTTGACGAACGGTGGATCAGTGTTCAAGTCAACTAAAGTTGTCGCAGCTCAGCACCAAGCGACCAGTTTGTCAGGGAGCCACAAGTGTCTTCTAACGGAAGGGATTCGGGGAAGAAGAAGGACCTTAGGTTAACCCATCATGCCATTGGTGGGTTGCAGTGTGGCTTGCAATGGAGATAACCTCAATAGAGACACCTATGGTCCAGCTTTGGACCAGTTGACCGCTGTGATGTGAGAAGACTACTGACGCTGGTGATGTTGGGTTAGTCCACGTCTATGCATAATAGCTACAGTTCCTTTGTTTCACATGACTCAGAGAGAGAAGCAAAGCAGTGGTTTGGCACACTTGCCTACGGGTCGAATATGAGTACTTTCAATATGAATCCAACCTACATCGTGCATCATATGACACCATATTAATATACACATCTCAACACTTAGAAATAAGATAATATGAAGCTAATAATGTAGATCACGAGAGGATCATTTAGCTTATTGTTATTTTTGAGAAAATGCAGGAAGACTTCTTGCTGTACATAATGATAATGTTAAATTTTGATCATTAATTTGATCTAGTAAGATTGATTAGATCAGACATGTGTTTCGTGTACTATCGTATTCAAAAAATATATATTTAAGTATTCATAATTTGAACGAAGAAATCGTATCTCGTATCTCATCTTACGATTGAACATGTTCGTAACTTATATTCTGTTTTCTATAAAATATTATATGTGAATTTATTTAATAAAATATCTTTGACGATCAAAATAATATGCATCCACAATAATCTAAAACAAATAACTGTTTATATAATTTATTTTAAGTAAAAACATATGTGATAATATAATATTATTCAGATGATCGTCGATTAAATAACAGAAGATACTCTTTTTAGATGTGATATGTTCTTGTTAGTTCCTTATAATAACAATAGTTGACATGATGTAAAATTTTATACGTCCGAGTCTTAATTGATCAAAAATAATAATGATATCAGATAAGTAAATTAACTCATCTTAGCTTTGCGTTGGTCATTGTTTATGTTTGAGTGATCTGCTAGGAAGGATTAAAATCATCACCATTATCGAGTCAAATGACCTCAAATCAATCAAAAGAACACAAGAATAGTAGTGATACATGAGGTTCTCTTTTTCTATGCAGGAAACATTTGGATCTTAATGCATGAAGCAAGACTTAGGTCATCAAATGAGAAAGAAATCAATCAAGCTACTACATATGAATCACTTCATACTTCGACAGCATGGTGAATGGAGTTGTCTAGGAAGTACAGGATGTTAGATATTTAGATACCAAAATATGTTTATAAAATATTATAATAGAAACATAAAGAAAACTAAAGCGGAAACAAAACTAGGTAACTCTGGCCATTGTTATCAATAATTTCAGTAATAATTTTTTTTTGATATTTTGGTAACCAAAATTCTTATTTATATAGATTCTCCCAAGATATTTATTATCACTAACTCATAACGTTCAAGAATTAATTTAAATTTATAACGTTTGGACCATAATAAAATTTTTTAATAATATTAAATAAAATATTTAATAATAATGGTTATATTTAAAATGAAAAATTGAAATATTTAAACCATGACAAATTAAGAAATTGATTATAATGAATGATGAACTTAATGAGAACCATTATATTATTATTAAATAAAATATTTAATAATAACGATTACATTCGTCCACTTGGTTCATATATTTAGCTTAATAATTTGAATTAATCTTTATCAAACAATTTTCTTAAGAAATAAATACATGAATCATAGCGACAAGTCCTCTAAGAGTGAGTATTATCATCCATGTATCACGATATTTTTAGTTTCTTAATTTTAATGTGGTAATATTACTTAATGAATAAACCTTATATTTATTCTTGGTCTAGTACTAATATAGTTTCTTAAATTAATGTACACATGAATAAGAAAATATCATAATATATATAAGAGTTTCAATATAATTACAAAGTGGAACCAAGTCTCATTTTCTCTACATGATCCTTGAATTTTAGAGGTGGCATGTCTTTAGTCAAAAGATCAGCAATCATCAATTTAATGTTAATATGCTCAATGACCACTTTCTTTTCTTTTACATATTCTCTTATGACTAAATAATTAATGTCAATATGTTTACTTCGACTTCGATTTTTATTATTTTTAGCCATAAAGACAACTGCTAAATTATCATAGAAAATTCTTAATGGCCTAGAAATAGAATCTGTGATTCTAAGCCCAGAAATGAAACTCTTAAGCTACACACCATGTGAAGTAGCCTCAAAATAGAAGCAAACTCAACTTCTATGATAGAAGTAGTAGTCAAGGTCTGCTTAGTATTTCTCCAAGAAATAGCTTCACCAGCCATCATAAAAATATATCTTGATGTTGATTCACGAGAATCAACACAATCGGTGAAGTCTAAATCTGAGTAACCAATCACATTCAGATTGTCTGTATGTCTATATATAAGAATATAATCTTTAGTTCTTTGTAGATACATCATCACTTTCTTTGCAACTTTCCAGTGGTTCATACTTGGATTACTCTAATATCGGCCTAGCATCCCCACAATAAATATAATATCAAGTTTAGTACAAACCTGAGCATACATAAGACTTCTTACGACAAAAGCATATGTGATATTTTTCATTGATTCCCTCTCAAGGTTGTTCTTTGGGCATTGGTTCAAATTGAACCTATCACCTTTCACAATGGGAGCAACACTTGGTGAACAATCCTTCATCCGAAATCTTTCTAAAAATTTATCGATATAGGTTTCTTGTGATAGACCTAAAATACCTTGAGGCCTATCTCTATGAATCTTAATACCAATGACATAAGATGCTTCACCCATATCCTTCATGGCAAACTTAGTTTCCAACCTTTCCATAATTCAAATAATTTAATATATATATATATATATATATATATATATATATATATATATATATATATATATATATATATAACTGTCTTTAATGCTTCAGTCCATAAAAACTTAAGAAGATTGAAGTTGCTAAGCATACTCCGCACCATGTCTAATAATGTTTGGTTTCTTTTTTCGACAACACCATTTTGGTTTGGAGAATCAGGCATAGTGTAGTAGGCAACAATCCCAATGTTTTTGAAGAAACTTAGCAAAAGGACTAGATGCTTGTCTATTTTCAGTATATCTATCATAATATTCTTCACCTATATTTGATATCATAATTTTAATTTGTTTACCACATTGGTTCTCAACTTCAACATTAAAAACTTTAATAACATCCAATGCTTTATTTTTGTTATGAAGCAAATAGATATACGTATATCATGAGTAATCATCTATAAAGGAGTTGAAGTATTTTTGATCATGTGTATCATGTGTTGACAATATATATCAATATGAATGATCCTTAATATGTATGAATTTCTATTGGCACTCTTTTTGGACTTATTGGTCTATTTTCTCTTAATACAATCCACACAAGTCTTAAAATTAGTAAAACTAAGAGTACTAAGTACCTCATTATTAACTAATCTCTTAATTCTCTCTATAGAGATATGTCTTAATCTCTGATGCCATAACATAGATGAATCCTCATTAATATTACACCATTTAGTGCCAGCATGAACATGCATTGAACTTTGAGTGTCATCATTTTGTAAGAAAATACGATAAAGACCATTAGTCAAAATATATTTTTTAACATAATTAAATTTATATAATAAACAAAATGATGTATCTTAAAAATTAAAGGAATATCTAACTAGTACTAGTTTGGAAACAGAAATTAAGTTTTGTAAAAAACTTAAAACATAAAAGGTCTTTTCAATTTTAAAACAAAACCACTACTTAAAGTTAAAATGCATGTTCCAATTGCCTCCACATGTGAGTCCATCTTATTACCTGATAAGATGTTTTGCTCACTTCTCACTAGCTTTCTTAGGTTTTGTATACCCTATAAAGAGTTTACAATATGGATTGTTGATACAAAGTCAATCCACCATGTGTTAATATTAATAGTAACCATATTAGATTCATAACACACAAATAAGATTGATTTACCTTTCTTTTCAAGCTATTATTGGAATTTTGTATATTCCTTCTTCATATGTCCCTTTATTTTATAAAAGAAACACTTTGCTTCTTTCTTAATATTAGCTTGGAGTGGTATTTTACCTTTTCCCTACTAATGAGCTTTTTGATTGACTTGATTTTTGTCAGTTTTATTCTTCGCACGAGTAGTTACCATCAATGCATTCTCACCCAGTTCCATCACTAGCCTATCTTCTTCTTGAATACACATAATCATTAATTCATTGATTGATCATTTGTCCTTATATGTGTTGTCTGAAATCTTAAAAGTCCCATATTGAGGTAGAAGGGTATTCAGAATATAATACACTATGAAGGATTCTGACATATTAACCTCGAGTTTCTTAAGTTGAGCCGCAATATCTCACATTTGCATTATATGCTCACGCACACCTTTTATGTTAGTGAGTCTAAGGATGAGAATTTTATTTTTATGGTATTTGCTAGTGCCTTTTCCGATGTGAGAATTGCTTATCGATAGCTTATAGCAAGTCTCAGACTTTCTCATGCTGGTTAATAGAATCACGTATGTCTACAGTTATCTTAGTTTTGATAAATATCATGCTGAGTCGATTGGATCATTCCCATCGCTCATATAACGCCCATCGCTCATATAACGTGACCTTAGTTGGAGTGTTGATATTAGTGACTGTAGGTGGTTCGTCTTTCCTAACAGCATAATCAATATCCATTCACCCTAAATGGAGGAGAACCCTCTCCTTCCATATTTTATAGTTATCACCCCTAAATTCGGGAATATCATATCTAATATTAGAGAAATTAATAGTTTGAGAAACCGTATAAAATCAAACATATTTATGTTAAAATTTAAGACTTAATAGTTTAAATTATATATTTTACTAATGTAAAACATACTAAAAGATGAATCTCATGACATAAAAATTATTTGTGGGCTAAATTTTTAATTCAAATAGATTCAAATGATTTTTATGATAAAATTATTAAATTATATTCTAATTCATAATCCCTGTGGATAAATTATGAAAATAATATGATATTTTATCTTAATTAATTATATGAATATAATAAAAGATCATATGGGATAACAATTATTATATTAAATATAATCAGTCATATGATGTCTAATTACTTATGTGATCCTTATTTTAACTTTATATATAATTTAAATTAATTAAGGATACTATGACTAATTTTTAATTAATTAAGATTATATGGATCACTAGACATTTTGGACATATAAAATTGACTCATAAGCATGAATTAATATAATCAAATATGCATAAATAATATGAGTATTTTACTAACTAAAAATATTAAAATGTTATATCCTCATGATTTTCAACATGAAATATATCAAGAAGTTTCAAAAAGAAACCAAAATCAAATCATATTCATGATATAAAAATGAAAACTTTTTCATATCAAAGTAGAGGTCAATTGGATCTTATACCAATTGTTAGATATTTTGATATCAAAATGTGTTTTAAAACATTATAATAGATACATAAGAAAAACTAACGAGGAAACGAAATTATATACCTCCAACCATTGTTATCAAGAATTTAAGTAACAGTTTCTTCTTAATATTTTGGTACTTTTCGGCTCAGAAATCTCACTTTAGATGGTGGAAGAAATCTTTTAGACTTAAAAGAGATGTTGTAAAAGAGATATTGAATCCAGGGACCAAAATCCTTGTTTATATAGATATTTTTCCATCAAGAACATTTATTATCACCAACTCATAACGTTCAAGAATTAATTCAAATTTGTAATATTTAGATCATAATAAAGAATTTTAATGATATTAAATAAAATATTTAAAAATAATGATTATATTTAGAATAAAAAATTAAAATATTTAAACCATAATAAATAAAAAAATATTATAATAAATAATAAACTTAATGAGAATGATTACATTATTATTAAATAAAATATTTAATAATAACGATTACACATCAACCATATAGAAGAAACATTAACATGGTCAATATATGTCACCGCAGGAATCTCGCTCTCTCTCTCTCACAGGATTGGATTCTACCAGATACACGTTCTCCACAGACAGCATCACCTCACATTACTCAAGAACCGAGGGTGACTTGTTCCACCACCGCCTTTGTTGGCTCATCTGTCACACCCACTCCTCCTTCCCTTCCCCACCATGGCTCATCACCATAAGGGCTCATCTGTCACACCCACTCCCCCTTCCCTTCCCCACCATAAGGGCATTCCAAAATCAAAGGAAGACTACCAAGACAACGCATGCAAAGATACTCCTTTTTGTGTCTGCCATCTTCCTTCTAGTCTCTCGTATCCTCTCATCCTACCTTCGCACTGCACCTTTCATGTTGGACTAGCTTGGAGGAGCTAAATAAGTACATGAAGAGTGTAGATACAAAACCAACCTTCATTGTTTCATTGTCAATCCTACAAATATATTGAACTTATGAGTTGTTTCAACTCTATTCATTTCTTATTTCCATCATTTAGGCCAAGATCACTACTCTGCCTCCACAAAAGCTGGAGTTGGTGTAGGTAGTCAAAAAAGTTGGGGTTCCAATCGGATAGGCTCCACAAAAGATTGGGAATTGGGAGGGGATTCTATATGGCTAGTGGATGGATAACTTGCGGTTGACTTGGGTTTGGAAGATGCTATTGCTTTCAACCAAAGTTCCTAAAAGAGAATATTGTGCTTTCGAGGCAGGGAAATGTCTTTAATGCTTATGAATTGGGAATCTTGTCCATCACTTATCAATTCTGCCCTCTCTCTTTCCAACAAATATTACAAATTAAAGGATGAAACTTTCCTAACATTAAACAACATAAAAAAAAGTTTTAAAGATGAACTTATGTAAATATTTATATATATAATAAGAATTTATTATATTTTTATAATATAATCACCTTTCCCCCTTTTTTGACCTTCCTCTATATTATACTGTTTATCCACATGTAAATTAGGTGAAACATTTGATCTTTTTGCGTTCAAAGTCAAATTCATTGACCTATTGCAAGCATAGTGTTCTGTAAGAAACATGATTTGGTACCTAATATAACTTTATCCCAATTGAAGATGTTAACAAGGTTAAAGATCTTGACTGATTCTCGAGACCAAGTTTCATATTTTTAGTAAAAAATAATCTTGATCAATGATAAACTTACTATAATATTTAAATAATTTTGTATTGATCATGAAAGAATATTTTGTAAAGCATGAAAGGACACCTCACCTGTGGAGACTTTGCAACCACAATGGTTGACGATAGCTAGAAGGATGAAGGTGGGGTATGTATGAGGGAGATTATGAGCATCCATGAAGCTTATATGTGAGATTATAACAATAATTTAATTTGAATTTTCTATTCCAAAAGTATTTCTTCATGTTGTAAGTTGAGAGGTTGAGATCTCTATCTCAAAATAACCACATTCTTACTAACTAGCTTAGGAAAACATTTTCATATATTTCCATGACTCAATCTATACCATCATAATTATTGGTCTAATGATTCAAACAATCATGTGCTACATTTATTGTGCTCATTCAAGAAGAGGGTGATAGCATGAATAAAATGCTTACATGATGCCAAAGACATAAGAAAGATTTGCTTCCTTCATGTGAACCATATCTTCAAAAGCAATGACAATTTTTTGTGGGGTCACACTCTGATTCATGAAAGCAGTGATGAGCCAATTTAGGTCATAATCAACTCTTCTCTATCTCAATCACACTTTTGCAATTATTAGATTTTTGCTGACCAAACTCCACCTTTTGTCAAAAGGCATTTGACATCTCAAACATCGACTGCTACAAATGCTTAGCAGCACAATCAGGGAAATTTGAACATGGGCTGCTCTGAACAGTAATGCCTTTGCTTCCCTGTTCTCTAGTTCACATCATGGATTAAAAAGAAAGTACAACAAGAGGTGATCAAGACATCCATTGTGAAGGACCTCCAAGCTAAGTCAAGATCAAAGCTCAATAATTCACTCTCAACAGTTCAGGGTTTAGCTTTTCCATTCATAGATCACAGATGATAATAACAAAGAGCTCACCATATGAGGCTACAACTTTAAGGTGTAGAATCACATTTATTTACTGTGATGGCATGAACACAGAAGAGACTGATAATTGGCACTCAAATTTTCAAAGACAAGGAGGACCTCTACTTGATGAAAATAAATATTGATTTACTGTATATTCTCATCGCATAAATAAAGAATTGATTTACAATCTATCTGGTGTTTGCTATTGTCTTAAGCTGCATAGAGTGAGAATATACACAAGTACAATTGCAATACTGGTCCACAGCAGATTGGCAAATGCAATTTGTGATGATCCATTGACATCCAGCTGCCCGGCATTCAGGTACTGGTTCTTACCAGAGGATGATGCACTGACATTGACAGACAGAGAACCTGAACACAACATAAAGGTTTGCATTATTCTGAAAAGGGATCATGAAGGAAGGCGGGGACTTATAGGTGATCAGACTTACAATCATAATTTGTCCACCCTATGCGCTGATTGGCCAAGTCATAAACAAATATCTTATCCTTTAGAACAAGGTCTGGAAAGAAGAAAGCAATGCTTTGGTTAGATAT
Organism: Musa acuminata AAA Group; assembly: GCF_036884655.1. Taxonomy (NCBI): domain Eukaryota; kingdom Viridiplantae; phylum Streptophyta; class Magnoliopsida; order Zingiberales; family Musaceae; genus Musa; species Musa acuminata. The sequence continues at coordinate 41,606,442 of NC_088334.1, forward strand.
GGAACATGGATCAGAAATGGTACATGTGGGTGCTAAACACAAGGCAATAGCAGTACTTTTTCTGCCGGATAAATTTATTCATTATTCCATTTCTATGGTATTTAGCTGTGAATTTTCTGCTGCAAACAATTCCATGTGCAAAATCTCAATGTTCTACATCAAGATATAAAGAGTGGTGACAATGGATAATCATGCTAGTAAGCCTAAATCTCACAGGTGTCTTCTAATCATGCTTTCTGGTAATATATCTTGAATGGCCTTGCAGAACGATATAGCCATAAACATGAAAAGAATAGCAACCTAGTTATTGTGTGTGCCAGAGGCAGCTGCATCATTAGAATCTGAAATCATGACGAGGATGCACAAAATGTCGGCATTGCAAGTTTTTACCAAACATGGTAGTAGACATAATAAATTTTGGAAGTATTATCTAACATGATCCATTGTTGTTGTTTCAATTGATGAAATTGGAGTAGGTATATAAGCTATTAATTAAATTTACAGATGGATAAAGTTTACAATTTATCAGACAATTAATAAATGTGCTGAATATGATGCTGCTAATATTTAATCAAACAATACAAATGATAAGTCTGAGAGAATGATCCAGAGAAATTAAAGCTAGAAGCTTTGATGCCTTTACTATTAGTTCAAATAGGAAAGACTGATATTATTAATACTCACAATTGCAGAAGTGGATTATTATGTTGTGTATATGCTGATAAAAAATGGCATTACTGTGCACAAGCTATAAGAAGATTAAAGTTTCTATAAACAAAGTGGACATTAAAAATGAATGCGTTATACTCGTGTGCTATCCTAAAACTTCATACTATTCTATAGAACAAGTTTGGCATACATTAGCATTTAGCAATCTGTTCCAGAAAATTCAAAGGAATATAATTGCTAAGGGCAATCATGAATGCAATACTAGCAAATACGTATCCCACCCAACTGACATGTTTAGTTTACTAACCTCCTAGGATTGTTATTCCTGAGCCCTGGTTCTTTTGCCAGCCAATACACCATATAATAGAATTATCCTGCACACAGAAAGTTGATTGTATTCCATCATATACGTTTAATAAAATAATGAGTTTCTGGGACATTATATAAATATTTTTGTCATTGCTATACAGTAGCTCCTCTTATGGACAGAGAATAAGGATTTACCAATTACCAGTATCTAAATGCATATCTTCGTACCAGTACAATATTGTTCATTTTATTATATTTTATTGTTTAATTCAATTATACCAGAGAGTATAGATCAGTGTACCACCTGGTATACTGGTACCTATCCGATTGGTTATAATGGGGCCAATCTTCAAATCCTTTAAAGAGATCTGGAAAGATACTTACAACGGAGCCTTGCTGCAATAGGTAATCCTCAGGCTTTAGTGGCATGGATGCACCACCCGCGAATTTCAATGTAACAGAAGGAAATGATTCATCAACACTGGAAATTTAAAGAAGCATTAGGATGTTAAGAATTTGAAAGCAAAGCACCACAATATTATATAAGTTCAATTGCTCAAAAGACAGTATCAAAGTTTGGGGTGTGGGATAAACCTGCTTAAAGTAACAAAACACTCATTTCCCCTGGAAGGAATCGAACGCACAGATGATGAAAGAGAAGAAATTATCTGCAAATAGGAGAACACACAAATATGACATCAACAAACAAATAAAAGTGTAGTTTACAAAAGAAAGTCTTTCATGCTTTTTCTTATTAATAATTTTTCTACATCATGATTTTTATGATTAGAAGTGACAAGTTAGCTTACAGCATTAACAAAAGGATCATAAGCCTGTTCAGCAAGGTAAGTCAATGTGGTTCCCGAGTCAATGATGGTTCCTTGTGTGTTTGATGTTGCAAACACTGACGGTTCAATAGATAGTGTTTGCCCGTTGACAGCAATACTCTCCAAATTCAAGTTGTAATGAGACCTGAAATACAAACCAAGGTGGTCAGTATACAATAACAACAACAACCAAAAGTTCTTCAAAATAGCAAGAGAAAAAACATTCAAGTAATTGTGGTTTCAAACATCCCAAGGAAAATACATGTCTGTGAATAAAGAGCACAAAATATATAGCATGAATTGTATGATCTGCATAGAAGGATCAGTTGGAGGACACAGTTTTTACGCAAGAATTTGTGCACCTTTTAACATTCTTGAGTTCTCAAAGAAAAATCAGGAATTTGGACACTTTCCATTTGAACATTCACGGAGTCAATTAATTAAGGTTCATATCGCAACAAACTATGATCTCTCTAATGTCAAAAAGGAAAAAGCAGCAGCTAGCTCAAAACTCTTACTTTGGCTTTTTCCTACCAGAGTTATCAGGACACATATTACAAGGAAAGACCAATCAACAAAAGAATGTACTTCATGTCATAATTTGAAGCACGGTTCATAAGTTCTCAGAAGCTAAAAAAACTGGCCCACATTCTTCCTCTTTGCTGCTGCAGTACCTCCATATACAGGATTATATTCCACCTCAGTATATTAAAATTTTTCCATCTTCTACAAAGCTCTTGATCTCCAACCTCCTATCCAAAATCTCTTCCACCAATAATTATTATGTTTGTAAAAGTTTCCATATCATGCAGCTAACTCGAAGCAACAACAAGTTACCAATGTAATCTGGTTTTCTTTTAGTGGCTGCAAATCTGGTTTAATTTCAATTTAATAAATAAAAAACAAACAAATGTTGCAGTATGAGAGATAAAAGTGTTATCCACATTGCACATATTAAAATACTATATAAAATCCCACGGTAGGTTGTTTGTAAGCCACTGAGAAGCTAGATTATATGTTACACATGTGGAACATCTAAGCAAAAAAGTTTCTCGGAAAGGCATAAATATACCCAAGTATAAAAGAAAGGAAATATGCACTGATGGCAAATTGACATTGAAAAGGATGGTATTTCTGAGAAAGGAAGCATTTCAATAATTATAGGATGTCACATCTGTACAATCCCAATATATTAGTTTTAGTGATCTTGACCAGAATATTGCAGTCATTCGTTTTATTCATTAGCATTAAACTGTCATATCGAAGACCACTTACTGTGAGGGAACAAGTGGGGTATAGACAATACCCGGTTCTACAATCTCTCCAAGAACCAATATGCCTCCACCATTTTCTGACCCCTTCAAGCAATGAGAAAAAACTTTAGGGGCGACACCAATAGAGGATAGCTGCGATATGACAGATAGTTCATGCTGTCCGAAACCAAAAATCCCGTCAACTGCCCTATCTGACTTCATCAAGTCTCCAGATTGTGAGTTGCTACATCTGTTCAAATGGTAATTCACAATCTGTAAGTAAGAAATCAAATTCCTATTTTCAGCTCTAAGTTACATCAGCTCAAACTAAAGGAAGAAAAACATAGTGTTACACTTGTCAGCAAAGAAAGAATAAAGACAAAAACAAATGGCTCTAGATGTAAAGGAGAGAAGGTGACTAATAGATTACTAAAGACAAGAATCATTTATCAATTCAGCAAAGGAGAGAACTTGACTAATAGATTACTAAACACAAGAATCATTTATCAGTAATGAGTCATGTTACCACAAATGAAAGAAGAAGCCATTTATTTTCAGGGATGAGAGTTCCACTATTAACAGAAATTTATATTCTCTTATGATAGAATGATGTACATGAATTTTTATGGTGCAGAAATAGAAACCAATTCTTCCTCAATATCAAGGCAAAAAAACCACATAAAGACAATAAAGTGAGGGTTGCAAATCTTTCCCTAGACTAGAAGTTTTCAACATAAAAAAAGAAAAATCTTTTGCACATCAAACAGCTGCAATGATATATAAGATGTCAACCTATGAAAATTGAATCTTGGTAATAAATTTACCCAAAAACAATTGTAGCTGAAGAATTCACAATCTGCTCATTTCCCAAAACTGTATCAAAGTATATAGTATCAGATACATAAAATCCATTGGTGCCACTCCCATCACCATACTGGAATGAGTAACTGCAAGGAGAGCTTGAAGAATCAGAAGTTGAGCACAATGCCTCTCCGGTTTCGAGGGCAGAGGTGCACCGGTCATCGGAGCAACTTATTCGTGACGATGACACTGACTTGTCAGGGTCAAAGAACTCCAGCTGGATCTGCAAACGTGCAATGATAGTTTATGTAACCAATCCTCATTGGAGTTCTGAAAAAGATATGACACCTTAAGATTGATGGCTCAAAGACTTGTCAAGCTGACATGGATTACTCCATGTCATTGATCCATAGAAATTAGAAATAGATCTTACATTCAGCCCACTGGATGTTGGGCACCCATTGCACGGATTGCATGTCACCCACAAGATATCGCTTCCCGTATCAATCTGTACATAAAATTCTTTTGCTGGGTTCCCCAGATCCACGCGAGTAAAATAAAGCCTGCAATTACATTGTTAGACTCAGGACAACTTAAATGCACAAAAAAGAAAAGAAAAAGTTTTATATACCACCACCGAAAGAACCCAACAACGTTCTTTATTTTCTTTTTGGTGGAGAAAGCAGAAAAGGAAACCAAGAAGTTTCAGGACAGGAAAGGTGGAACCAAAATAAGTACGTACGGATCATTTATGCCACAGAAAAACGTATTTTGCAGATAGATAACAACAGATTTCCCAAAAAAGAGCCAATTTTCCGCTGCACTTGCGTTAGAATAGCAAGCTTTGGATCAAATTCCAAGGTTCAGACCATTCTAAAACAGCCACAAAGCGCATACCAAAGGCAACAAGATCGAACTTTGAATCGATTTCAGCCACAAGAATAAAGAATCCGCAAAAAGATTCCTGAAAAGAAGAAAGCGAACAAAAGCAACAAAGCAGAATTTTTCGGAACGAAGAAAGATACCCCACGGTGAAGGGGTTGGCGGATCCCTCGACGGGGAAATCCACCACGCCTGCGGCAGCAGACGCCGGCGAGGAGGATGCGCCAAGCAGGGACCGGCCGTGGCGGGCACGGTCCCGAGCTCTGAGATGCTCCAGTCCGACCCCTCTCGTCGGCAGCGCCCTCTCCAGCCTCAGCTTCGCCGGGAATCCCGCATCCGCCCAGGCCGAGTCGGAGGCGGCGAGCGCGGTCACCGCCCAGGCCGCGATCAGCAGGATCGCCGGCGGTCTCCACATCTCCCTCTCACCCACCTACCCTACTCGCAATTCTTCTCTTTTCAGAATAGCAATCCCTCGAATTCTTACAAACGAAGAGTCGACAAGGAGGAGGAGGAGGAGGAGGAGCAGAAGGAAAGGCAAAGGGAAAGGGATTACGTGACCCGCTGCTCGCATTTATACGCCTCGCTTCGCCTTCTCCACCCTCTCTCCTCTCTCTCTCTCTCTCTCTCTCTCGCTCTTTACCCCTTGCGGACTCTTACCTTTTTCTTTCCTTTCGAGCCAATCAATGTCAATGATGGCTGTTATTCGAGCCCCCAAGGATGACTGGAATACCACACGAACCGATGACGTGTCGATCCCTGATTGGCCGCCCTCGTTGAAGCTTTTAGTAAACGGTCCATTTCTTGTGGGCTGTCCGACCTCCTGACGGGCCCACCAAAGCAGCCGTGTTTGATTAGGGCCTGTTAGCGGGTAAAATTCGAATCCGTAGCAAGATTCGGGTCGGGTTTGGAACCAGGATCCGCATCTGATCTGGTTAAACTATTCCACCCAAATCGGAGACATTTTGTCCTAAATTTCGGATCGGATGTTGGTTATCGGACTCCATCCACATGACTTAGCACTGTACCTCCTGATCTCATTCCTTGTGTCACACAAAGTACTACTACTACTACCTTTAAATTAGACCATGCAATGATGTGTGGGAATGGTGGTGGAGGAGAACTACATGAACTCGAGCAGTTTCTAACCTACCTTTATTACTTTATGGATTTGGTTGATTAATTAATTAGGGTTTGGCCAGAGAGAGAGAGAGAGAGAGAGAGAGAGAGGATCCATTTAATAATACACCATAAAATTAGATTAATTATCAATTAAGATGAATGTATTGGATAAGGATTAAGCTCCATTTGTACAAATCTTGAAGTAGAGAGGATCCAAGCCATCATAATCCACAGTTCTATTTCACATACCTTTTTTTCTAAGGACAGCTAAAAGACAAGTCACCAAATAGCTTTCTTGTAGGCTCATCAAATGGTCGGAAACAAAACAATTGCCAGTCTTTTAGGCCATCCATTATTTTCTCCAGGATTATGTTTTCTTGTGGATTGCAATTTCCTAACTGTTAACCTACTTGATGTTACATGGAACAACACATTGTCAACCCTACGATCTCATTTTGAGTCAAAAGTCATATCTGCTTGCAAGTCATTTAGGAAATGAGCTCAGGATTAGTTCATCAACAAAGCACTGCTTTCTCCAATAACTAAATCCCTCCACTTCAACTTGATTGTGCTGATTTAAATCAGCAAACACAAAGCATATATCTGTATATATATGTGCATATACGAAGAAAATGATGGGAAAGGTAACAAAAGGGATGCGGGGAAAGAAAGATCCCAGTGATCACCTGACACTCCATTATTTCATTTTTACTGCATGCAGTTTAGAACTTTTGACTGCATCTCGTGATCCAATGCCTGAGGCAAACATTTGGATATGAGGTTATGAGAAAGGAAAAAAAAGGTTCCACCAGCTTTTACATGACCACTTTTGGGAGGAGAATTATTTTACACGAAATGATGCAATGGCAGATGGAAACCCAACTCCAGAATATTTTGTACACCATCTCATTCATCTCTAGAATTCAAGAGACAGCCAAAAGAACTGTCAACAGGAGAATACTAATCTAAATGATTGGGTGAGATGTGTTCCACTTTATCTGTGACTATGTCATATATAAAATACAAAGAAAATCTCATGATGCAGAAACATGACCTTTCTTATTTGTTTGAGTAAAAGGCTGTTATTTTGTGCATGCCACAAGTTGTATTATAAACTCAAAACCCAATACATTCTGAAGAAAATTATCCTAAAAGCACCTATTTTTGAACTCCTAAATATTGTGGAAAGTTATGGAGGAGATGTCATTCATAATGTTGCTCTGATTATTTCTTCTCCTGTTGATACCTGACACCATGTTTTGAATAGAAATTTCTTCGAGAGACGTGTGTAAGCTTTGATGATAATGCTGTATGAAGATTCCAAGAACCTTGAGAAGGTCATCATTGTTGTCAAATCACATAATTGAGTGATCCATGGAACAAGAAAGTGGATCTGTTCCACCAAAAAATAATTTGGTCCAAGGAGAGGATAAATATGTGTGCACATAATAATGTGTGGTGAGGAAGATGACTTGTGATTTGGGCATGCATTTTTAAGCCAACTTGACTGGGTAAAAGCTGAAATTGATGGTTGCTTAAGAGAGATGGCCAATTGAATTCTGAAGCCAAGAATTGCTTTCCCATCAGTTCATCCATAACAGGCCAAACTAAGGATTGTTTGTAGTAGGCCACTCCAGCTCATGAAATAGTGAACACTGAAAGAGAAGGGACTGTTTGATTTGTCCTTCATAAAGCTGAAAAACAAACTGCAGGATTCTGTCAATTATGGAGGCTTTTCACTCGTCCTAAGTACAGGATTGGAGTACAGAAACTTAGTCTTATCCTTCCATTCATCAGATTGTTTTTTGATCCAAAACTTCTTTTCTTTTTAGAATTATTCAAAAGAGTACTGTTTTTTTTTGGTACACTTCAATTTTTTTCAGCTAACTTCCGGTACAGATAGAAATCTGTGTATTCTCTGAAAGGATGCAGAAGAAAGTTGAAACACAAGTTGAAGAAGATTAATAAAAAGAAAACAAGATGTCTACATGATCAAAACTATGCTGATCTAGAAACTATGAAGGGCTGCTATTTCTGATTTATAGGTCATAATCAACTTGGGACATCCAAGGGGAAGTTTGACTCAAAGAAAACCTTCTATCTTATGTGTCACCAATGCTGAGATGTCAATCTTGTCAACCTCTGTTCTACCAAATTCTTGTTCTTTGCTAGCTGTTGATGGTAGCAGTAGCTTGACTCCAGCTATGAAATGAAGGCTTCCAACATGAATGACATCTAGTTTGCCAAAGCTAATGGATACCTGCATGAACAACCACCATATGAAGAACTTGACTGAGGCTTTTTGCATGTAACATGATTTTATATATCTTTTTTATTACTACAAAAAGATCTAACTTTTGGTTGAGAATTTTATTAGAAAAATAAGTTTGGTATTCAAGTCAGGACTTCAACCCAGACTTCCACTAGCAAACCATTCTTTCAACTAAAGAGGAATTTAATTGAAAGTAGACTTTCTGATACATGGATACTAGTAATCTTACATGAAAGATTTGGGTACTCTTGCATTATTCATCTGAAAAGGATTAACCTAGATACAACCTTACTTGTGTCTCAAAGGGTTTATAAAAAAAAATAAATTGATTAGTTCAGAAAAAGAGTTATGAACAAATCCTAACATCTCATAGTTACAAGTAATTTAGTATATATTTGATGTGTAAGAGAGAAAATAATAATAATAATAAGAACTTTAGAAAACAAATGAATAGTTGTAAATCCATAAATGATTACTTATCAGGTGTTAGGCGCGTTGGTAGGTCTTGTAAACTTTATATGCGAACTTGTGAATCTAATCTTACCCTCCATATATATCTTCATTAGTACAAAGAGTAAGTTGCCCTATGTTGGTAGTCCACCATGTCAAGGTTAATATGCAAAAGCAACCAAGCTTGGAGCATTATTTTTCCCTTAAATCAAATTATAATTATGATAAAATTAGAGCTCTAATCATGAAAAATATTATGGTAATGATGATTGGTTAACAATCTAGAGTGGCCACCATAGCCTCTATAGTGTTTGGTCTCGATAGTAAGTTATTTATATGATATCTACGATGTCTCTAATATGAATCTTGATGTTGGTGATAATGCGAGCAAGATCGCCTATGTTGGGATTATCATTATATAATTTTTAATATTAATATCCAAATGCTAATATTAATAATTTTTAAATTTTTTTTAAAATATCCTATGATATTATCTAAAAACACAAGATTATCATTATATAATAGAAATCACTACCCTCATTTTCTATCCCATTTTCTTGATTTATATTATCGCTAACTCCTCTCACATGTCTTATATAAGAAATATTATTATTATTTTTTAAAACATTTTATTTTTTTGATTATATTTTATATTTTTATATACATGTTTCATACATAAAAATTTGTAAGATTACATATATTCATTTATTTTATTTATTTAAATAAAAAGATGTATTTATTTTTTAATACATATTAAAAAATATTAGAAGGATAAATTTTATTACATAATATTTAATGAACTTTTAAAATATAATCTTACCAAATAATATTTATGTCAATGTATATTTAAGATACAATTTTAATCTATTATTTATCAAATACTTAAGACATTCCAATAACTATATATTCACTCAAATCTTTTTCGTAAGTATATATTAAAAATATAAATATATTTCCAAACATAATCACAACACAATCAAACATACATATCGTAAACGAACGTACAGTGAAGAAAGGAGAGAGAAGGACTTGTCTCTCATGCGAGGTGTTAATTGAGTGGGAGAAGAAGAGAGAGAGAGAGAGAGAGAGAGAGAGAGCAGAGAAGCAGTAAAAGAGAAAAGCAAAAGGAAGAAAACCAGGCCTCCTATCTTCTCCAACTCCACTTCTTGGTACCAGAGAGAGAGAGAGAGAGAGAAGAGAGGAGGAAAGCCTCGACTTGTTGCACATCCTCCTCCAGGGATAGATTGGGGGTATTTATAGGTTATTAATCTATAGCCTGCATATGTTGTGTGAGCCTATTCATTCGTCAAGCTTAATTATATGTGATATCCTGAAAATATCGAGAAATCAAAATTTATATTCCACATCCTGTCCACGTCAGTCCAAAGCTGATCTTAATGTGAATATATATATATATATATATATATATATATATATATATATATATATATATATATATATATATAATCATTAAAAAGGGCTTTGACTTGACTTGCGTCTTCTAGAATAATTTTGAATTTCGAGCTTGTACCTTCTCAGCATCCATAATTTTACACCAATACTTTCGATGGTACTCTTTTGTTGTATCATTATTTACACATTTATATTTTATCTTATATGATATGTTACATAAAAATATAACTAATACACATCATAAAGACTCATACATGAGTAGTAAGCAAATATTTATGGGTGAAATGATTTGAAAAATAATTAAAATAATAATATATTTCTTAAATTATAATGAATCAAATAATGTTTATAGTGTTTGATCCATGATAAATTTAAGTTTTTTTTGGTTGAATTGATCTTCAATTTCATGCGTGTTAATCATCCTAAGCCAATAGAAAACACATTATTGGTTTAAAAATTATCAACAAAAGAACTATATGTCTTAATAAATTTATGTTGGATTCAATTATTATCAAATCTAATTATAAATATTAATCAATTTGACTTAAACTTATAATTATTCAATTTTCTAACTTAGTATCAGATAGTTATTCTAAATGAGTGAAAATTTTTAAAACAAGATATGTAGCTGAATGGATAATATATTATCTTTAATTTGTAATTTAATAAACTTACATCTTTGGATTGAATTAATGTTCAATTATATATATATATATATATATATATATATATATATAACCTAATTAATTTGACTCCTCATTAGGTTTTTATATTATAAATCAAGAGACAATTCTTTACGAGCTTATTGATACCTCTCCCGTGTCATCTCTATCAATCCCTTTGTATTCACTTATTTTTTCACTATTCCTCCCCACCCCTTAGGATATCTTTGCTCGGACGCTAGCGAACCGTGTCGCCTCCTCCTATCTTCGCCAACTCTTCTTAGTTCCAAAGAGAGAGAGAGAAAAGAGGGGGATAAAGTCTCTCGCTATTAGAGATGTGGAATAGTATGTGTACTTAGGACTCATGACATGACATCCTCCAAGGAAGGGTTAAGGGTGTTAGATATTTTTGATACTAAAATATGTTTCTAAATCATTATAATAGAAATACAAGAAAATAAATGCGGAAGCGAAATAGCGTACCTCTAGTCATTGTTGTCAAGAATTTTAATAACGATTTCTTCTTGAACTTTGGCACTTCTCGTCTCAGAACTCTCACTTTAGATGATATAGGAAATCCTTTAGACTTCAAGAGATATTGAGCCCAAGGACCAAAATTCTTATTTATATAGATGTTTTTCCATCAATAATATTTATTATCACCAACTCATAATGTTCAAGAATTAATTCAAATTTGTAATGTTTGGACCATAATGAAGAATTTTAATGATATTAAATAAAAAAATTAATAATAATGATTCATTTAGAATGAAAAATAAAAATATTTAAACCATAATGAATGATGAAGTTAATGAGAATGGTTATATTATTATTAAATAAAATATTTAATAATAATGGTTATATTCTCCCACTTGGTCCATACGTTTAGCTTAATAATTTGAATTAATCTTTATTGAACAAATTTCTTAAGAAATTAATACATGAATCATAGCGATAAGTCCTCTGAGAGCGAGTATTATCATCCATGTATCACGATATATTTAATTTCTTAATCTTAATATGGTAATATTACTTAATGAATAAACCTTATGTTTATTCTTGGTCCAGTAATAATATATTTTCTCAAATTAATATGCATATGAATGAAAAAATTTTATAATATATAAGAGTTTCAATATAATTACAAAGTGGAACTAAGTCTCATTTTCTTTACATGATCCTTCAATTTCAGAGGTGACATGCCTTTAGTCAAAGGATCAGCAATCATCAATTCAGTGCTAATATGCTCAATGACCACTTTCTTTTCTTTTACACGTTCTCGGCTAAATACTTAATGTCGATATGTTTACTTTGACTTCCACTTTTATTGTTTTTAGCCATAAAGACAGTAGCCAAATTATCGCAGAAAATTCTTAATGGCCTAGAAATAGAATCCATGATTATAAGCCCAGAAATGAAACTCTTAAGCCAAACATCATATGAAGTAGCCTCAAAACAAGAAACAAACTCAGCTTCCATGGTAGAAGTTGCTAGTCATAGGTGCCCAACAAGCCAATCATGTGAGTGATGACACGTATGACTTGATATAGAATCTTTTTGCTTATTATATTTTGGCGTATATCACTTTATAACTATTGCATAAATGCATACATATATTGTGATGTCCTTGAATTTGTGCAATGGGAATCGGATCGTGATGAGATCACGATAATGAGATCGATTCACCTTTAAACACATATCCTAAATAATCCCGGTCATAGGTTACTCGAGAGGGACATCGTGATAACCGGACAGACTGGTGTGCTGTATACCCGTCCATATGATGGATGCAGCTGGTCTCATAGCTGCTCGTGTAGGGACACTAGGGATATAGTACAGGTGCTCATTGGAGAATGAGTTCACTGATTGATCCGCTTATGGAATGTTGGATGGTTGATGATGCCTTATTGTCAGACAACGATTCCATAGTCCTAGTGGTGTATCTGGTCCTTAGACTTGAGACACCAAGGATGTCCTGTTTGAGTGCTCCACTCTTTGATACCAGACTTATAGGTTTGGCTGTCCCAGATCTAGTACAACTAGTCATTGGGAGTGGTAGTCGACCTTACGAGGGCTATTGAGTGTCGATAGAGGATCATCCACTCTCGGCGTCATGAGAGGAATATCTCATATGTTCTTGATCAAACAAATCCCTGGCTAGGGTCATTCGGGATGAGAGAGAAAGAGTTCTCCGGGAGAATCCGATTAGAGCAAGCTTCGAGTAGAAACCGTATGGGTCTGACAACACCATGCTCGATATACGGTCTCTGGGATATTAGATGGATGAGGGATTATAGGTACACGGTAACTGAGGACAGACAGGTCCAATGGATTGGATTCCTTTGTATCGTTTGGGGACTATGGCGTAGTGGCCTAGTACGTCCGTAGTCGATGAGTCGAGTGAATTATTACAGAAATAATAATTCACTGAGTTAGAAGGAGTTCTGACAGGTATGACTCACGGCCAGCTCGATATTGGGCCTAGAGGGTCACACACATATGGTAGGCATTGCGATGAGTAGAGGTTCGGATATGAGATATCCGACGGAGCCCTTGTCTTATTGGATGCAGATCCAATACCTACTAGGGGAGAACCCATTAGGGTTTGATAGGGGACTTCTATAAATAGGAGGGATTCAGAGCCCCATAGGCTAGAGAGCTTTTGCTTGCCTTTTCTATTCTCCTCTCCATCTCAGAGCAGGCTTGGAGTTTTGAGGAGCGTCGTCGCAACCCTGCTGTGTGGATCACCGCTAGAGAGGAGGACGCTTGACCTCCTTCACCCTCTCCTAAGGATCTGCAAGGAAACAGGGATATACGATCTCCCTAGGTAACACAATCTACTCCATACGCAGTTTCATGTTTCGCGGATTTTGCATACCAATCTTCGCACGACGACGAATATCTCTTTGGGAATCGGGGATTTTGTTTTTCTTATTCTTCCGCTGCGCATGTGATGTCGCCCCTAGGATTTCCCAAAAGAAGTAGCAGTCAAGATCTGCTTAGAGCTTCTTCAAGAAATAACTCCACCAGCCATCATAAAAATATATCCTGATGTTGATTTACGAGAATCAACACAATCGACGAAGTCAATATGAGTAACCAATCACATCCAGATTGTTTGTATGTCTATATATAAGCATATAACCTTTGGTTCCTTGTAGATACCTTATCACTTTCTTTACAGCTCTCCAGTGGTCCATACTTGGATTACTCTGATATCGACTTAGTATCCCCACAATAAATGTAATATCAGGTCTAGTACAGACCTGAGCATACATAAGGCTTCGTACGGTAGAAGTATATGAGATGTTTTTCATTGATTCCCTTTCAAGGTTGTTCTTTGGGCATTGGTTCAAATTGAACTTATCACCTTTCACAATAGGAGCAACACTTGGTGAACAATCCTTCATCCGAAATATTTTTAAAAGTTAATCGATATAGGTTTCTTGTGATAGACCTAAAATGTCTCGAGGTCTATCTATATGGATCTTAATGCTAATGACATAAGATGCTTCACCCATATCTTTCATGTCAAAATTTTTAGAAATGAATTAGTTCACCTCATGCAGCAAACTCTTATCATTAGTTGTAAGAAAAATATCACCTATGTATAAAACAATAAAACATATTTTACTCCCATTGACCTTCTGGTATATGCATTGATCCATGGGATTTTTGACAAATTCGAATTAAGAAATCACTTCATAGAATTTAAAATACCATTAGCAGAAGGCTTGTTTTAAATCGTATATAGACTTCTTTAGCTTACAAACCAAGTGTTCACCAACACTAGAGGAGAAACCTTTAGGTTATTTCATATAAACTTCTTCCTCTAGATCTCCGTTAAGAAATATCATTTTCACATCCATTTGTTGCAACTCAAGGTCAAAATGAGCAACCAATACTAAAATGATATGAAGAGAATCTTTCTTAGATACAGGAGAAATCATCTCCATATAATCGATTCTCTCTTTTTGAGTAAATCCCTTTACAAGTCTTGTCTTGTATCTCTCAATATTACATAATGAATATTTCTCAGTTTTAAAGACTCACTTGCAACCAATAATCTTTACTTTATTAGGCAACTCTATAAGATCCCAGACTTCATTGCTCATCATGGAATTCATCTCTTCTTTCATGGCATCATGCTACAAATTTGATTCGTCGTAACTCATGGCTTGTGAAAAGGTTTCAAGATTATTTTTGGCTCCAATATTATAGTCAGATTATTGTAGATATATAACATAATCACTAGGAATTGCTGATCTTTTATTTCTAGTAGATCTTCTTAATGTTATACAAATATTTCCCTGAGAAACTTGTGGTTCAACTAGTTGTTCAAGAGCTTGTTATAATTCCTGAACTGCTTGATCTATTAGAATATTATCAGCAACATGTGAAATTTCAATGATTGGTTGTTCAACACCAGTTTGTACTTAAGGAGTGCTATGAACTATAACCAATCTATCATTTGATATGGAAGATTGATATTCTATATAATCATGTGTAGAAACTATGTTCCCAAAATGATCGCTCCCACCAATCATGTCATCTCCAAGAAATTTAGCATTGCTTGATTCCACAATCCTAGTTGCGTGATATAGACAATAGAACTTATAACCTTTGGACTTTTCAACATATGCAATGAAATACCCACTAATAGTCCTCGGGTCTAGTTTCTTCTCTTGTGGATTATATATTCTGATATCAGACGGACATTCTCAAATGTGTATATATCGCAAACTTAGTTTCCAACTTTTTCATAATTCAAATGGTGTCTTTTGGACAACGTTGGAACTCGGTTTAATATATATATACAACTGTTTTTAGTATTTCAGTCCACAAGAACTTAGGAAGATTGGAGTTGCTAAGCACACTCCGCACTATATCTAATAATGTTCGATTTCTTCTTTCTGCAACACCATTCTGGTCTGGAGAACCAGACATAGTGTATTGGGCAACAATCCCATATTCTTGAAGAAACTTAGTAAAAGAACCAGGTGCTTGTCCATTTTAAGTATATCTACCATAATATTCTCCACCTCTATCTGATCTCACAATTTTAATTTGCTTATTACATTGGTTCTCAACTTCAGCCTTAAAGACTTTGAAGGCATCCAATGTTTCATTTTTGTTATGAAGCAAATAGATATACATATATCTTGAATAATAATCTATAAAGTTGATGGAGTATTTCTGATCGTGTGTGTTCATGTCTGGACAACATATATTAGTATGAATGATTTCTAATATGTCTGAACTCATATTAGCATACCTTTTGGATTTATTGGTCTACTTTCCCTTAATATAGTCCACACAAGTCTTAAAATTAGTAAAATCAAGAATACTAAGTACCCCATCATTAACTAATCTCTTAATTCTCTCTATGGAGATATGTCCTAATCTTCGATGCCATAACATAGAAGAGTCCTCATTAATATTACACCTTTTAGTGCTAGCGTGAACATGTATTGAACTTTAAGTATAATCATTTTGTAATACAAAATGATAAAGATTAAAATATTTTTCCCAACATAATCAGATTTATATAATAAACGAAATGATGTATCTTTAAAATTAAAGAAATACCTAACTAGTATGAGTCTGGAAACAGAAATTAAGTTTCGTGAGAAACTTGGTACATAAAAGGTCATTTCAAATTTTAAGGCAAAACCACTACTTAAAGTTAAAATGCATGTTCCAATTACCTCCGCATGTGAGCCATCTTATTTCCTGATAAGATGCTTTGCTCACTTCCCACTGGCTTCCTTAGGTTTTGCATAATCTGCAAAGAGTTTGCAATATGAATTGTTGATATAGAGTTAATCCATCAGGTGTTAATATTAACATTAACCATATTAGATTCATAACATACAAACGAGGTTGGTTTACCTTTTTTTTCAAGCTATTATTGGAATTTTGTACATTCTTTCTTTATGTGTCCCTTCCTTTTATAAAAGAAACACTTTGCTTCTTTCTTAATATCAGCTTGGGGTGGTATTTTATGTTTTCCCTGCTGATGAGCATTCTGATTGGCTTGATTTTTATCAGTTTTGTTCTTCCCGTGAGTGGTTACCACCAATGCGCTCTCACCCAATTCTATCACTAGCCTATCTTCTTCTTGAACACATATGGTTATTAATTCATTGATTGATCATTTGTCCTTATGTGTATTGAATGAAATCTTAAAAGACCCATATTGATGTGGAAGGGTGTTCAGAATATAGTGCACTAAGAAAGATTCTGACATATTAACCTCGAGTTTCTTAAGTTGAGCTACAATATCTCGCATTTGAATTATATGCTCATGCACACTCTTTATGTTGGGGAGTCTAAGGGAAGAAAATTTTATTATTAGGGTACTTGTTAGTACCTTTTCCGAAGTGATGAATTGCTCATCGATAGCTTGTAGCAAGTCTCGGACTTTTTCATGCTGGTCAACAAAACCACGCATGCCAGTAGTTATCTTAGTTTTGATAAACATCACGTTGAGCCGATTGGATCGGTCCCATTGCTCATATAACACGATCTCAGTTGGAGTGCTAGTATTAGTGATTATATATGGTTTGTCTTTCCTAATAGCATAATCAATATTCATTCACACTAAATAGAGGAGAACCGTCTCCTTCTATATCTTATAGTTATCACCCTTAAGTTCAGGAATGTCATATCGAATATTAGAGAAATTAACAGTTTGAGAAATTGTATAAAATCAATTATGCTTATGTCAAAATTTAAAGCTTAATAGTTTCAATTACATGTTTTACAAATGTAAAACACACCAAAAAAAAAAATGAATCTCATGACATAAAAATTGTTTGTGTGCTAAATTCTTAATTCAAATAATTCAAATGGTCTTTATAATTAAACTATAAAATTATATTCTAATTCATAATCCCTATGGGTAAATTATAAAAATAATTTGATACTTTATCCTGATTAATTATATTAAATATAATAAAAGATCCTATGGGATAATAATAATTATATTAAATATAATCAGTCATAATATAATGTCTAATCACTTATGTGATCCATATTTTAACTTTATATATAATTTTAATTAATTAAGAATATTATGACTAATTCCTAATTAATTAAGATTATATGGACCACTAGACATTTTAGATATATAAAATGGACTCATAAGCATAAATCAATATAACCAAATATGCATACATAATATGAGCATTTTACTAACTCAAAATATTTAAAAGTTATATTCTCATGATTTTCAACATGAAATATATCAAGAAGTTTAAAAAAGAAACCAAAATAAAGTCATATTCATGGTATAAAAAATGAAAACTCTTTTATCAAGGTAGAGGTCAAAGGGCTCTAATAGTAAATGCTAGATATTTTTTATATCAAAATATATTTCTAAATTATTATAATAAAAATATAATAAAACTAATGCGGAAATAACTATTTCTTTTTGAACTTTGATACTTCTCGGCTCATAACTCTCACTTTAGATGATGTAGGAAATCTTTTAGACTTCAAGAGATGTTGAGCCTAGGGATCAAAATCTTCGTTTATATAGATGTTCTCCCTCAAGAATATTTATTATCATAAACTCATAACGTTCAAGAATTAATTCAAATTTATAACGTTTGAACCATAATGAAGAATTTTAATGATATTAAATAAAATATTTAATAATAATGATTCATTTAGAATGAAAAACTAAAATATTTAAACCATAATGAATGATGAAATTGATTATAATGAATGATGAACTTAATGAGAATGGTTACATTATTATTAAATAAAATATTTAATAATAACTGTTACAAGCGGTATTTATAGACTATTCATCTATAGCTTACATGCATTGCATGGGCCCATCCATTCGTCAAGCTAAATTATACGTGCCATCCTGGTAAAACCAAGAAGTTAACTTCACGTTCCGTAGCTTTTCCACGTTAGTCCAAAGCTGGTTTTAATGTTAATATTAATGCAAGTCCTTAGCTGGGAATCTTAAAAAAATTATATATATATATATATATATATAATCATTCGAAACATATCAAACTAGATCCTTATTTATTTTATTCATGATAACATCCAACTTTGACTACTAAGGAGGAGGAGACGGAGGGAGGACGACGACAGTAACAGTTCATTTATTATGGAGCCCAAGTAGCAGCAAGACTCATTGAAGCAGCAGTATCACTCCAAGAGGTCTATTTAGGAGCTAGGTAAACTCCGATGGCATCAATCATGGCGCCCACATGTCCAAAGAAGCCAATGATCTTACCCGAGGCTACAGGAACGGAGAAAGGTGTTCCGCCACAGGTGCCGAAAGGTCCATAGCTTTTCTTGTTGGTCCTCAGCGTCAGGTTCCTCACCAGAGTGATTCCCCACATCGTATCCACAGACCCCTCGACGCCCACAAGATACTCGTCCTCTTGCAGAGGAATCTAAACAACGAGACTTTCCGTCATCGAGGTACAACCAATCGATGGTGTTAATTAGGAGGAAGATGACGAGGAGGACGAACCTCATAGAGTTTGCCCCGGTGCCGCCGTAGCGCTTGATCTCCGTCTGACCATAACGGGTGACGGTGATCACGATGCCGTCGATGGCGTCTCCGGCGCGAATCTTGATGTTGGTGATGCGGTAGGCAGCCGCTATATCCCATGCAGACCCTCCGTCGCCACCCCACGCCCCCACCTTGATCTCTCCCGCCTGCACGCATGGACGACACCATCACGTTATATGCCACCATGCATCAAAACCTTGCGACACAACTTGCGCAGCAGGAAATGGGTAAAGAGAAAGAACTATTTGCAGATATGGATGTGTGTGTGCACAACAAGAAGAAGATGACGATGATGATGCACACCCTTCCTCTGGTAAGGGATGGGGGTATTTATAGCGGCTTCGTGACCTACACCCCGGGGTGTACGTGTCCACAAGTATGCCCATAACCATGTTCCTCACATCTCGTGATCGTGGTACGTCGGGCTTTTTATATCTTTGGAAGTGAGGACAAAAAGAATAAAAGAAGACAAGGGTATTTATGCCCACAAAATATGTTCCCACACTTATTCAAAATAAATCCATTAAAAATTGACTTGATGGGATTCCGCAAGTGAGAAATGTATGCCCACAAAACAGGTTCCCACACTTAGTCAAAGATAAATCCATTAAAAATTGACTTGACGGGATTCCGCATGTGAGATATTTATGGCCACTAAACATGTCCCCACACTTGGTCAAAAATAAATCCATTAAACATTGTCTTGATGGGATGTCGCATTCGAGTTTGTTAATGTGAATATGTCAGCTTCAATCAACTCAAGGAAAATATTTACAATGTATAGGACGCATCATTGATACTTCTTTGCTGCTCTTTCAGCTGCAGCTTCATTGGAACGGAAGTTTTTGCCTTGGTGAACCTCCTTAATTAACAGGGCACATCAATTTGTCCTTAATTAACAATGAAAGCTCCCTTGTTAGATGCTTACTATCAGAATATTTTTGTCCTGAGTGTTTTATTTGTCAGGTTGTCTATTTGTCAAGCTCAAGCAATGACCAGTGAATGAATAGCTAAACTCAGCTTATAATGATCATATAATGATCGATGCAACAACAACACCTCCACCCCCTACCGTCGCTTCCGATGATTGGTCCGCTCTCGATCTGCTCCGGTGCTTGCGCTTGCACCGAAGTCGACAATGCACGTTTTCTCTATGCGATCTCCTAATGTGCTCTGCAGCAAATCTACTCTATCACCTCATAGATCTGATCTTTCTCTATTAGATCAGTTAGAGCTAGTCCCAGAAAATTTATCAAAGAATAATTTTGACAACCCAACAAAGATAATAAAACAGAAAAAATAAAAGCGGTAAGAATACCATATTTACATGATTCGGTCAATTGACTTTGACCTACATCCACAGACGAAAGAGGAGCAAATCACTACTATAAAAGGGACAATTACAAATGCCTTAGGAAGATGTTCCTAAGTCATAAAACACTCGAAAATACTAAACAAAAAAAACCCAAAGTATAAGCCCAAACTATTTAACTGAGTGTGAACTTAAACCCAAAGCAAACACTTAGGTTTTTCTTATGGTGCCACTTGTGGTGCATCTGACTTCAAGGCCCAAGCCCTTATTTATAGTTCCAATAGGAGATAACAAATCTGATTTTCCCGATATGGGACTATGGGACTTGCCAAACTAACAAATCTCCACCTTGGCATGTCCCAACAAAACTTGCTCCACCTTCTTCACAAAAGCCCCAATAGGCAATCACCAACAATGAATACCAACCAAGTCCAAGCACTGCTTGAACTTGTAAACCGAAAGAGGCTTCGTAAGCATATTAACTAGATTGTCCCAACAAAACTTGCTCCACCTTCTTCACAAAAGCCCCAATAGGCAATCACCAACAATGAATACCAACCAAGTCCAAGCACTGCTTGAACTTGTAAACCGAAAGAGGCTTCGTAAGCATATTAGCTAGATTGTCCTTCGTATGAATTTTCTAAACAAGGACCTTTCCCTCAGCAATAGTATCCCATTTGCATCCAATAATTTTCTTACCCGAAGGCGGCTTCACAAGAGCCCAAGTTCCATTCCGATGGAGAGATTCAATTTCTTCATTCATCGCAATCAACCACTTAGTGGAATTATCATAAGAAACTGCATCTGAGCAGATAGTAGGCTCACCAACTTCACTTGTTTCTTCTGCAACAGACAAAGC
The DNA here is from genome assembly GCF_036884655.1 of Musa acuminata AAA Group. Classification (NCBI taxonomy): domain Eukaryota; kingdom Viridiplantae; phylum Streptophyta; class Magnoliopsida; order Zingiberales; family Musaceae; genus Musa; species Musa acuminata. Next base: position 41,627,815 of record NC_088334.1, read on the forward strand.
ATATGCAACCAAATTTGTATATCTTTGTGGTGGTCGAATGTTTCTCCGTGGTCTATCCTTGGCTATGGAATATTGCTCTTCCTCTGGATCATCTGCGTTAGTAGACTCGGGACAATCTACTGGCATTCTTTGAGTAGAAGAGTTCAACTTAAAAGAATCTGAACTACTAATCTTAAGCTCCACCAGCTTCTGCGCACTATCATTTGTACAACTAGTAGAATCCTCTTTGGAAGATAACATAAATAATTCATCAAATGTAACATCTCTACTGATTATAAATTTTGGAGATTTGAGATCAGAATATCATAATCTGTATCCTTTCACCCCAGAAGCATACCCAAGGAAAATGCACTTTTTAGTTCGAGGCTCTAATTTTCCTTCATTTACATGCATGTATATTGGACACCCAAAAAATTTTAAATCAGAGTAATCAGCAGGAGTACCTAACCAAACTTCCTCTGGAGTTTTAAAGTTAAGTGCTGCAGAAGGAGTACGGTTGACAACGTAACAGGCCATATTAATCGCCTCTGCCCAAAAGTCCTTTGTCAACCCTGCATTTGAGATCATACACCTCACTCTCTCCAAAAGTGTTCTGTTCATACATTCGGCCACACCATTTTGTTGAGGCGTCATCCTAACAGTGCGATGCCGAACGATTCCTTCATTTTTGCAAAATTCATTAAAGTCACCTTCATAAAATTCCATGCCATTATCTATTCGAAGCCGCTTAATTTGTTTACTTGTTTGCTTCTCAATCAAAACCTTCCATTGTTTAAAGGTTAGAAAAATATTATTTTTATGCTTCAGAAAATAAACCCAAACTTTCCTGGAATAATCGTCAATGAAAGTCAACATATACTTGGTACCACCCTTAGATTGAACATGAGCTGGACCCCAAAGGTCTAAATGAATATAGTCAAGAGTACCTTTTGTTTTGTGAACTGCCGGAGAATTGAAGCTGACTCTTTTCTGCTTTCCAAAAATGCAGTGTTCACAAAAATTCAGTGGCCCAGTACTCTGTCCACAAAGTAGACCCCTTTTGCTCAATATGTTGGGAAATCATGGGGGGCGACATCATATGCGCAGCGGAAGAACAAGAAAACAAAAATCCCCGATTCCCAAAAAGATGTTCGTCGTCGTGCGAAGATTAGTGCGCAAAATCCGCAAAACACAAAACTGCGTATAGAGATTGTGTTACCTAGGGAGATCGTATATCCCTGTTTTCTTGCAGATCCTTAGGAGAGGGTAAAGGAGGTCAAGCGTCCTCCTCTCTAGCGGTGATCCACACAGCAGGGTTGCGACGACGCTCCTCAAAACTCCAGGCCTACTCTGAGGTGGAGAGGGAGAGGAGAATAGGAAGGGCAAGCAAAGACTCTAGCCTATGAGGCTGTGAATCCCTCCTATTTATAGAGATCCCGTGTCAAAACCCTAATGGGTCCTTTTCCCTAGTGGGTATTGGATCTGCATCCAATAAGACAAGGGCTCCGTCGGATATCTCATATCCGAACCTCTACTCATCGCAATGCCTACCATATGTGTGTGACCCTCTAGGCCCAATATCGAGCTGGCCGTGAGTCATACCTGTCAGAACTCCTTCTAACTAAGTGAATTATTATCTCTGTAATAATTCACTCGACTCATCGACTACGGAAGTACTAGGCCACTACGCCGTAGTCCCCAGACGATACAGGGGAATCCAATCCATTGGACCTGTCTGTCCTCAGTTACCATGTACCTATAGTCCCTCATCCATCTAATATCCCAGAGACCGTATATCGAGCATGGTGCTGTCAGACCCATACGGTTTCTACTTGAGTCTCGCTCTAATCGGATTCTCCCGGAGAACTCTTTCTCTCTCAACCCGAATGACCCTGGCCAGGGATTTGTCTGAGCAAGAACACATGGGATATTCCTCTCATGATACCGAGAGTGGATGATCCTCTATCGACACTCAATAGCCCTCGTAAGGTCGACTACCACTCCCAATGACCAGCTGTACTAGATCTGGGAACAGCCAAACCTATAAGTCTGGTATCAAAGAGTGGAGCACTCATACAGGACATCCTTGGTGTCTCAAGTCTAAGAACCAGATACACCACTAGGACTACGGAATCGTTGTTTGACAATAAGGCATCATCAACCATCCAGCATTCCGTAAGCGGATCAATCAGTGAACTCATTCTCCAATGAGCACCTGTACTGTATCCCTAGTGTCCCTACACGAGCAGCTATGAGACCAGCTGCATCCATCATATGGACGGGTATACAGCACACCAGTCTATCCGGTTATCACGATGTCCCTCTCGAGTAACCTATGACCGGGATTATTTAGGATATGTGTTTAAAGGTGAATCGATCTCATTATCGTGATCTCATCACGATCCGATTCCCATTGCACAAATCCAAGGACATCACTATACATATGCATTTATGCAATAGTTATAAAGTGATATACGCCAAAAATATAATAAGCAAAAAGATTCTGTATCAAGTCACACGTGCCATCACTCACGTGATTGGCTTGCTGGGCACTTATGACTAGCAATCTCCCACTTGACCTAAAGCCAATCACCTATGTGTCTGATCCCCATCAGACCCCTGTGACGCTCAAAGACAATCTGAGACAATGGCTTTGTTAGTGGATCTGCAATGTTATCTTCGGATGGAACTCTTTCCACTGCTACATCTCCTCGGGTCACGATCTCTCTGATAAGGTGGAACCTCCTCAGAACATGCTTAGATTTCTGATGAGACCTAGGTTCCTTCGCTTGAGCAATTGCCCCATTGTTGTCGCAATATAGGGAAATCGGCTCCTCACTATCCGGCACGACTCCCAAATCTGTGATGAACTTCTTCAACCAGACTCCCTCCTTTGCTGCATCTGATGCAGCAATGTACTCCGCCTCTGTGGTCGAGTCAGCAGTGGTATCTTGCTTGGAACTCTTCCAGCACACTGCTCCTCCATTCAAGGTGTACACATACCCTGAATTCGACTTGCTATCATCGACATCAGACTGAAAACTTGAGTCAGTGTAGCCTTCAACCTTAAGGCTATTACCTCCATATACTAGTAAAAGATCCTTAGTCCTTCTCAAGTACTTAAGGATACACTTTATTGCTTTCCAGTGCTCCAAGCCTGGATCCGCCTGATACCTGCTCGTGACACTCAGAGCATGCGCTATATCAGGCCTAGTACATAGCATGGCATACATGATAGACCCTATTGCTGAGGCATAAGGTATCATATCCATGTTCGCCCTTTCTTCTGGAGTCTTTGGGGACATACTCGTAGAAAGCGATATCCCATGTCTCATCGGTATGAGACCTCTTTTGGAATTTTCCATGCCAAACCTTTTGACAATAGTTTCTATGTACCTGGACTGGGACAAGCCAAGCATCCTTTTGGATCTATCTCTATAGATTCTAATCCCCAAGATATAAGATGCTTCTCCTAAGTCCTTCATGGAGAAGTGTCTAGATAACCAAGCCTTTATTGTGGATAGCATTCCTATGTCATTCCCAATGATGAGGATGTCATCCACATATAACACCAAAAAGCTAATAGCGCTCCCACTTACCTTTCTGTATACACAAGGCTCATCTTCGTTCTTAACGAAGTCATAAGATCTGATTGCCTCATCAAATCTTATGTTCCAACTTCGGGAAGCTTGCTTTAGTCCATAAATGGATCTAAGCAACCTACACACCTTATCTGGGCAGTTCTTGGACACGAATCCCTCAGGTTGCATCATATACACCTCCTCCTCCAGGTTCCCGTTGAGGAATGCGGTTTTCACATCCATCTGCCAGATCTCATAATCATAGTGTGCTGCAATAGCCAATAGAATTCTGATGGATTTTAGCATTGCTACGGGTGAGAAAGTTTCGTCGTAGTCAACACCTTGCCTTTGACGATACCCCTTAGCCACTAGCCTTGCTTTATAGGTCTCTACCTTTCCATCTACTCCGATCTTTTTCTTAAAGATCCACTTGCAACCGATGGGTACAATACCTTCGGGTGCATCAACTAGGTTCCAAACCTTATTGGAGTACATAGAATCCATCTCAGAATTCATGGCTTCTTTCCACTTCCCGGAGTCTATACTCATAATAGCCTCCTCGTAGGTCTGAGGATCAATATCCTCTACATCCTCTGCTCTAATATGTCCCACATATCTCTCAGGAGGATGGGATACTCTATCAGACCTGCGTAAAGTTGAAACTTGTGTATTAGATACCTGAACAGACTCGGGCTGTAGAGTGGTGCTTGAGCTTGGTTCTCCAACCTCGCTCAATTCTATCATTCTCCCACTGTCTCCGTCAAGAATGTGTTCCTTCTCAAGGAACACTGCTCTCTTAGCTACAAAGACCTTTTGGTCCTCGAGATGATAGAAGTAATACCCACAAGTTTCCTTGGGGTATCCCACAAATTTACATCGCCCTGTCCTTGATTCTAACTTATCGGGGTTGTGTCTTTTAACATGGGCAGAGCAGCCCCAAATCTTAACTACTTTAAGATCAGGCTTCTTCCCTTTCCATATCTCATATGGTGTAGACACCACCGACTTAGTTGGAACTCTGTTCAGAAGGTAAGCTGCGGTTTCTAGGGCATATCCCCAGAATGAGATGGGTAGGTCAGCGAAACTCATCATGGACCGTACCATATCTAATAATGTACGATTTCTCCTTTCAGAGACACCATTGAGCTGAGGTGTATAAGGAGGTGTCCATTGGGATAATATCCCATGGTCCTTGAGGAAGTGAGTAAACTCTGTACTTAAGTACTCACCTCCTCGATCTGATCGAAGAGTTTTGATACTCTTTCCAGTCTGGTTCTCCACCTCATTCTTATACTCTCTGAATTTCTCAAAGGCCTCGGACTTGTACTTTATTAAGTACACATATCCATACCTTGAGAAATCATCAGTAAATGTAATGAAGTAGGAGTAACCTCCAATGGCATGAGTTGACATGGGTCCACATACATCACTATGTATGAGTTCCAACAACTCAGTGGCTCTCTCTCCAGTTCCACTAAATGAAGAGTTGGTCAGTTTTCCACGAATGCAAGGCTCACAAGTTGCATATGACACATAGTCGAATGGATCTAGATATCCATCATTTAGCAACTTTTGAATCCTTCTTTCATGGATGTGACCTAGCCTATAATGCCACAGGTATGCACTGTTCAACTCATCTCGTTTCCTTTTGGACATATTTATATTCATGATATGTGGAGTGGTGTCTAACATAAATAAACCATTATGCAATGTTCATTTCGTGATGATCTTATCATCTAATAATATCGAACAACCATTGTTCTCAAAAACAAATTTATATCCACTAACTGTTAAACATGAAATGGAGATAATGTTTTTGATAATAGAAGGAACAAAATAACATGCATCTAATGCAATAAAAGCTCCACTAGGCAGATGTAGGGCGACCTCGCCAACAGCTAAAACAGCAACTTTTGCTCCATTACTCATCTTGAGGTCCATCTCGCCTCTCTCTAGTCTCCTAGGCCTTGCCAGAACCTGCAACGAATTACATATATGATAAGCACTACCGGTATCTAATACCCATGTGTTATCATAAGAGTCTGACAAATGGAGACCGATCATGAATGTACCTGAAGCTTCATCAAGCTTTTGTTTCGCCCTTTCTGCAAGGTACTCTTTGCAGTTTCTCTTCCAGTGCCCATCTTTACCACAGTGGAAGCACTGGCCTTTGTCCTTTGTTGGGTCTTTCTTAGCAACCTTTGCTTTACCTTGTTTGCCCTTGCCCTTTCCCTTCTTAAGGGACCTTTCTGCTTTCCTTTTCTTTCTGGTCTCACCAGTGTAGAGAACTGGCTTCTCTTTCTTAATAGTACTCTCTGCCTCCCTCAACATATTGAGGAGCTCTGGGAGAGTCATCTCAAGCTTGTTCATATTAAAGTTCATTATGAACTGTGAAAAGGAATCTGGTAGGGACTGAAGCACAATGTCCACACACAAGTTATCCTCTAGGACCATTCCTAGACCTGTGAGTTTCTCTATCCACTCAATCATCTTTAGGACATGGTTCTGAACCGGTGTCCCCTCAGTGATCCTAGCGCGGAAAAGGCTCTTGGATATCTCATATCGTTGAGTCCTTCCCTGTTCCTCAAACAATTTACGGACATGTAGGAGAATGGATCTGGCATCCATCTTTTCATGTTGTCTCTGTAACTCTGGAGTCATAGAGCCCAACATATAGCACTGAGCAAGAGTGGAGTCATCAATGTACTTCACGTAGCGAGCGATCTCATCCTCGCTTGCCTCTTCTTCGGGCGTAGGCATCACTGTATCAAGGACGTACACGATTTTCTCCGCTGTGAGAACAATTCTCAAGTTACGGAGCCAGTCCGTATAATTTGGACCAGTGAGGCGGTTGACATCAAGTATGCCACGTAAGGGATTTGAAAGCGACATTTTCTGAAAATAAAGATGTAGCAAAAATGAATAACATGCAGATTTTGCAAGAAATAAACTATCAAGATATGGACTTCTATCTTAATATGCTCCCACTATTTTACTAACGAGTCACGCGACACCCTCAGCACGTGAAACGGAAGTCTCCGGCAGACTTCTAGTGGGGATCAGGATCCAATCAGCGTCTTAGTGTAACCTCGAGGGACTCGACCAATTACACTAAGCCTAAAAGGTAGACAACTCTTGCCGATCACAACTCCTTGTGATTCCCGTCCTTTTCGGCCTCCGAATCACCATGGCCTCGAGGGACTCGACCAACCATGATGCTCGGTTAAGTCAACACCTTCGTTACAAGATGAGTCTGATTTGATGATATACCCTCGAGGGACTCGACCAAGCATATCATGCCCTCAGGTCACCGGTGACATCTCTATGTCGTAAGCAAGATAGCGAATCGCGATATAGGTGAGTCTCGAGGGACTCGACCAACTCAACCTACACCGGGATTCGGTTCCTACTCATAACGATGGAAGGCCACGTGGGTCAATCTAATTGCCTCACGTTTACCGACTTAATATTATCGAGAGATGTTTCTATGATTTGGTCTCCTATTATGACATGTCACACATGTACATATTTAATATATATCTACATCGCATGCAAATATATATACATATCTAGTATGTGTATAAGCAATCACACCAGATGATCATGGACCACAACCTAATATGATTAGGCCCGAGCCAGTAGGCCTAATCACTCACATCAAGATCTATGTGTGCAACGGTGCATCTCCATGCCTTGTGATCGTCCATCTCGTCCTCGTTGGTTCCGTCGACATCTTGATGCATCTTCATGCATCACGATCGTCCGTCTCGTGGGTCCCGCTATGGCTTCCACGCTCCCGCTGCGCCTCCTCATGTGATTACAACTTAATCATAGGCACGTAGGCCCGACAATAAACGAGAAATATAATGGAGGTTCGCAGACCTCAATAATAATAATCACAAGTACACACATCACACGGTCCATGATCATCCGTCCACTCATCATACATCACATGTATAAATAATCGTCATTATGTAGGACTACTAGATAATAAAAATAATAATCAACTAAACCTTTTAATTAATTAATATTTTCTGAAATCAGGGATATATAGGGAATTTCTCAATTCCTAAGGGTATTTTCGTAATTTGGACAAAAGACAGAAACTGGAATTTCTCAAATTCCGAGGGGCAAAATTGTCTTTTGCGCAGAAAACCCTAATACCCTTTCCCCTTTTCGCTGCTGCGCCGCCGCCGCCGCCACCCTGCTGGCGGCGGCCTGTGCGGCGAGGGCGAGGGCACTGCCCTCGCCTACAGGTGGCACGCCCGCTGGGGTCGCTGCCGCTGCAGGTGGGCGCCCCCGCGGGCGCCGCCGCCTTCGCGGGCGGTTCTGCCCGCGAGTCAGCGCCCGCAGGTGGTGCTGTCTCGCTGGCGGCCGCCCCTGCGGGGTTTTTGCCCGTGGGAGCAGCGGCCACAGGCGCCGCTGCCCTGCGGTGCCTCAGCCCGCGCTGCTGCCCCGCGGCGCCTCTGCCCGCGGGCTCAGTGGCCGCAGGCGCTTCTACCGAGCGGGCTCCCAGCCCCGCCGGCCGCAAGCCTGCTGCAAGCAGATCGCCGGCCGGCTACTGCAGGCACAGCGCTTGCGCATGCGCCGGCGCTGTGCTGCCTGGCTGCGGCTGCGGCTGGCTGCAGGCATGCAGATCGAGGGCAGCAACTGTTGCTGCCCTTCCTTGCTTTTACGTGAACGATTTTGACGTCAATATTCTTCCTAAACACAACACACGCAGTTCAAAAACCAATCATTCGCACGAACAACCTGGCTCTGATACCACTGTTGGGAAATCATGGGGGGCGACATCATATGCGCAGCGGAAGAACAAGAAAACAAAAATCCCCGATTCCCAAAAAGATGTTCGTCGTCGTGCGAAGATTGGTGCGCAAAATCCGCAAAACACAAAACTGCGTATAGAGATTGTGTTACCTAGGGAGATCGTATATCCCTGTTTTCTTGCAGATCCTTAGGAGAGGGTAAAGGAGGTCAAGCGTCCTCCTCTCTAGCGGTGATCCACACAGCAGGGTTGCGACGACGCTCCTCAAAACTCCAGGCCTACTCTGAGGTGGAGAGGGAGAGGAGAATAGGAAGGGCAAGCAAAGACTCTAGCCTATGAGGCTGTGAATCCCTCCTATTTATAGAGATCCCGTGTCAAAACCCTAATGGGTCCTTTTCCCTAGTGGGTATTGGATCTGCATCCAATAAGACAAGGGCTCCGTCGGATATCTCATATCCGAACCTCTACTCATCGCAATGCCTACCATATGTGTGTGACCCTCTAGGCCCAATATCGAGCTGGTCGTGAGTCATACCTGTCAGAACTCCTTCTAACTAAGTGAATTATTATCTCTGTAATAATTCACTCGACTCATCGACTACGGAAGTACTAGGCCACTACGCCGTAGTCCCCAGACGATACAGGGGAATCCAATCCATTGGACCTGTCTGTCCTCAATTACCATGTACCTATAGTCCCTCATCCATCTAATATCCCAGAGACCGTATATCGAGCATGGTGCTGTCAGACCCATACGGTTTCTACTTGAGTCTCGCTCTAATCGGATTCTCCCGGAGAACTCTTTCTCTCTCAACCCGAATGACCCTGGCCAGGGATTTGTCTGAGCAAGAACACATGGGATATTTCTCTCATGATACCGAGAGTGGATGATCCTCTATCGACACTCAATAGCCCTCGTAAGGTCGACTACCACTCCCAATGACCAGCTGTACTAGATCTGGGAACAGCCAAACCTATAAGTCTGGTATCAAAGAGTGGAGCACTCATACAGGACATCCTTGGTGTCTCAAGTCTAAGAACCAGATACACCACTAGGACTACGGAATCGTTGTCTGACAATAAGGCATCATCAACCATCCAGCATTCCGTAAGCGGATCAATCAGTGAACTCATTCTCCAATGAGCACCTGTACTGTATCCCTAGTGTCCCTACACGAGCAGCTATGAGACCAGCTGCATCCATCATATGGACGGGTATACAGCACACCAGTCTATCCGGTTATCACGATGTCCCTCTCGAGTAACCTATGACCGGGATTATTTAGGATATGTGTTTAAAGGTGAATCGATCTCATTATCGTGATCTCATCACGATCCGATTCCCATTGCACAAATCCAAGGACATCACTATACATATGCATTTATGCAATAGTTATAAAGTGATATACGCCAAAAATATAATAAGCAAAAAGATTCTGTATCAAGTCACACGTGCCATCACTCACGTGATTGGCTTGCTGGGCACTTATGACTAGCACAATATGCTCAAACCTTTTTCGCTCATATGACCCAAATGTATATTCCATAATTTGGTGATGTTAGGGCTTAAAGCCGGAGATCCGGGGAGAAGTTAAGGCGCGACAACCTTACACGCTTATGGCATCCATCTCTTTCGCATGACTTCAAGAGGAGCGATTGAACCATGAAGCCCGGAGGACTAGGATCACTCCACGACCTACAATACTAAAGCTTTCAGCCCCCCCTACTATCAACCGAGTCCATGCACCGAAAAGGTTAACAAGAGAAGAACTTCGGGAGCGACCTGCGAAGGGGTTATGTTGGCATTGCGACGAGCCGTGGAGCCGCGAGCATCGCTATAAAAAAGGTAGACTTCTTATGATTGAACTAGTAGAAGAAGAGGTCATTGAATATCTAGAAGAGAGCCTTGAACATGAAGAAGAAGATATGGAAGAAGAGCCACAGTCGACCGACATTATGGTATACGCACCAGTCGGCTACTCAAATCCGCAAACGATGAAAGTTGGAGGCCTTCTCAAACAACAGCCGATCACTGTTCTCATCGACACGGGTAGCACTAATAACTTCCTGAATAGTAAGGTTGCTGCTCGGATGGCACTGCATATTGAAGGTTGCAGCAAGTTCGATGTAAAGGTTGCCAACGGCAGAATCTTAAAGTGTGACCAAAGATGCCCGTAGGTGAAACTATTACTACAAGACCAAGAAATTATCACCGATTTCTTCCTCCTACCAATCAATGACTATGAGGCAGTGCTTGATATAGAATGGCTGACTATACTAGGTGATGTCTCTTGGAACTTTTCTAAATTAATTATGAAATTCTACTATAAGGGCAAACAGATCATCCTACGCGGGAAGCGCGGAAGCAACGTTACCACTGTTTCGACCCAACGATTGGAGAAAGTTTTGCACAAGGTAAATGGTGGCTTTTTGATGCATCTCCAGCCACAACCAGAAGAGAAGAAAATAGAAATTGAAGATCAAAATCTTGCCCAATTACTTACTGAATTTGCCGACATATTTGCTGAACCATGCGGTCTTCCTCCTTCTCGGCAACATGACCATCGAATTCCAATCCTTCCGGGCAAGCCACCAGCGAACACTCGACCGTACCGATATCCTCACCTCCAGAAAGATGAAATTGAAAAGATCGTAAAGGAGATGCTTGAAACAGGGGTGATTCGGCCAAGTTGTAGCCCCTATTCGTCACCGGTGCTACTTGTACGCAAGAAGGACGGAACTTGGCGGATGTGCATCGACTACCGAGCTTTAAATGACATCACCGTCAAGGACAAGTACCCAATACCAATGGTGGATGAACTTATTGATGAATTAAAAGAAGCTCGAGTCTTCACGAAGTTGGACCTCCGATCCGGTTACCACCAAATTCGGGTATGTGACGATGACATTCCAAAAACTACATTTCGCACACATGATGGCCATTATGAATTCTTGGTAATGTCTTTTGGACTCACTAATGCTCCTTCAACCTTTCAAAGTCTCATGAACGATATTTTTCGGAGCTTTCTTCGTAAATTTGTGCTGGTATTTTTCGATGATATTCTTGTTGGGAAATCTTAGGGGGCGACATCACATGCGCAGCGGAAGATCAAGAAAACAGAATCCCCAATTCCTAAAGAGATGTTCGTCGTCGTGCGAAGATTGGTACGCAAAAATCCGCGAAACATGAAACTGCATATAGAGTAGATTGTGTTACCTAGGGAGATCGTATATCCCTGTTTCCTTGCAGATCCTTAGGAGAGGGTGAAGGAGGTCAAGCATCCTCCTCTCTAGCGGTGATCCACACAGCAAGGTTATGACGACGCTCCTCAAAACTCCAGGCCTCTTTTGAGGTGGAGAGTGAGAGGAGACTAGGAAAGGCAAGCAAGAGCTCTCTAGCTTATGGGGCTCTGAATTCCTCCTATTTATAGAGGTCCCCTGTCAAACCCTAATGGGTCCTCCCCTAGTGGGTATTGGATCTGCATCCAATAAGACAAGGGCTCCGTCGGATATCTCATATCCGAACTGTTGAATCTCGGATTTTGATGATGTAATCAATTGGTGGGTTAATTGATCTAATCCATATTATTGAGTTAAGTGTGCAGGATTAACTACGATAACCAGAAAACATAAAGCAAGGATACCGGAGTCGAGCTCGATGGACGTTTAAGAGACCGAAGAATCATCGGAGATGCTGCCGGAACCATCCGAGAAGAAATCGAGAACGTGTCGGAAGTTCGCCGAAGAAATCGTCGGAGGCTCGTGGAGATCACCAAGAAGGCTCGGCTACTCGTTAAAGTCATCACAAAGATTGGGAGCTTGCAGGGAGTCCGTCGGAAGAAGTTCGTCGGAAAGCTCGCCGGAACAAGACTCGACGTTCGCGGTTAAAAAACTTGCTTAGGATGTTTTTTTTGTGTTATGTAGTTCACCTGTAATTAGGATTAGGATTAAGAAATAATCCTATATCCTGGTTAGGGGCCAACTAGGCCCAAAGTCAGATTTGGTTTGGGCTAAAATTAAGCCAAACAAATGAATTGGAGAGCCAGGCGGTGGCATCGCCTGGCTCGGCGGTGAAACCGCCCAGCACCCGAGTGCTGGGCAGTGACACCTCCTTGGCTGGGCGGTTGCACCGCCCAGCACCCGAGCGTTGGGCGGTGGCACCGCCTGGCTGGGCGGTGGAACCGCCAGCACCGGGAACCCTAAGAGAATTCAAATTTTGGAGCCCAAAATTTGAATCCTCTTGAGGCCTATAAATACCCCTCAAATCTCAACTGAGGTTACAACTTTTGAGAAGCATTTTGATTGAGAGAAAAGTCTTAGAAAGTCTTAGCAAGTCTTGTTTTCAATTTGCTAGAGAGTTCTCCTCCTTCTTTCTTATTGAAAATTTGTAAGAGGTTAAGCTGCTTGTAAAAGGTTGTAAGAGGGGTGTTTACCCTTCCATTTCAAGAGACTTGCTAGTGGAAGGTGGGAGCCTCATCGAAGAGGGGCCTCGCAAGTGGAGTAGGTCATTTGACCGAACCACTCTAAAAATCGGCGTAATCTCTGGTTTACTTTTTATTATTGTCATTTACATTACTGCAAATCTTCTTACTGCTTTAGTTCCTTATTACTCTTGCTGCGCAACTTTAAGAACACGCCTTCAAGTTAAATTTCTCAAGTTTCGTTCTTAACGTACGAAAGATTTTATTAAAATCGAAGTTTTAATCCGCTGCACTAATTCACCCCCCCCTCTTAGTGCCGCTCCGATCCTAACAAGTGGTATCAGAGCAAGGTTATCTCTCATATTTGGTTTAATACCCAAGAGAGATGGCTTACTCCGGCATGCAAGAGGGCCATTCTATTGCACGACCACCTTTGTTTAATGGGTCGGATTACACATATTGGAAGACTCGCATGAGAATCTTCCTCATTTCTATGGACTTTGAGCTTTGGTCTATTGTCGAGAATGGATTTCAAAAATCTTCTCTTCCGATGAGCGAATGGAATGAATCGGAGAAGAAGGTTTTTGCTTTAAATGCAAAGGCTATGAATGCCTTGTTTTGTGCATTAGACAAAAACGAATTTAATCATGTTTCAATGTGTGATTCGGCTTTTGATATTTGGAGAACTCTTGAGGTCACTCATGAAGGCACTAGCCAAGTGAAAGAGTCCAAAATCAACATCCTTGTGCACTCTTACGAACTTTTCCGAATGAAACCAAGTGAGTCCATCGGAGACATGTACACCCGGTTTACGGATGTCATCAATGGACTCAAAGCTCTTGGTAAAGATTTTACTAACTTTGAACTAGTAACTAAAATCTTAAGATCCCTCCCTAAAAGTTGGGATCCAAAAGTTACGGCCATTCAAGAGGCCAAAGACCTTAAAGCATTCCCTCTTGAAGAACTCATTGGGTCTCTAATGACCTACGAAATGACATGTCAAGCTCATGACGAGCTCGAAAACCCCCTTCCAAAGAACAGGAAGGATATTGCACTCAAATCACAAGAAGACCACTTGAAAGGAACATCAAGTGATGAGGACAGTGACAATGACATTGTACTTTTGACTCAAAAATTTAAAAAATATTTAAGAAAGAACAAACTTAAAAATAATGTAAAAAATAAATTTGAACAAAAGAAGGACCAAGTGATTTGCTATGAATGCAAAAAACCGGGACACTACAAGAACGATTGTCCTCAAGCCAAAAAGAGGACATCAAAGAAGAAGGCGTTCAAGGCAACGTGGGATGATTCAAGCGCATCCGAAGAAGAGGAGTCCAACACCGAGCAAGTTGCTCATTACGCGCTAATGGCGTTAGGAGAAGAGGTATGTGATTTATTTAATGAAGATTTATCTTTTGAAGAACTATCTATCGCTTTTCATGAATTATTTGATGAATGTAGAACTGTTAGCAAGAAGTTAAGTATCTTAAAGAAAAAGCATGCTTTGCTACAAGATAAGTTTGATAGTCTTCAAACTCCTCCATGCTCTAAGTGTGAGCACTTAGAAGCAATAAAAAATGAAAACTTGCTTCTTAAGGAAACCTTAAACAAGTTTAAGGTTGGTAGCAAAGGATTAGATATGATCCTTGCACACAAGGGTCACATCGCAAATAGAAATGGAATTGGATTTGTAAAAGGATTACATCAAAATCCTACTACTTTCATAAAAGGACCTACATTACATGTTTCCTCTTATATGAAATGCAACTTTTGTTGCAAATCCGGACATATTGCCTACAAATGCCCATTTAGGAAAATTAGTTCACAAAAATTAATATGGGTTCCTAAAGGAACTATAAAGAATTCAATAATAAATAACAAAGTTAGTGGGTCAATTTTTGAGGCACCCAAAATCAAATGGGTACCTAAAAATCATGCTCTTTTGTAGACAAACCCACAAGCTAGGAGCAAGAGATGGTATCTCGATAGTGGATGCTCAAGACATATGACTGGAGATCCATCTCATTTCTCTATGCTCACTAGCAAAGAAGAAGGGTACATTACCTTCGGAGACAACAACAAGGGCAAAATCATTGGCAAAGGAACTATTGGTAACAAATTTAATTTTTCCATTGATGATGTCTTACTAGTTGATGGATTGAAACATAATCTCTTGAGTATTAGTCAACTATGCGATAAAGGTTACATCGTTAGATTTGAATCAAATATGTGCATTATTGAAAAACCAAATCATAACATGACTATGATTGCTTTAAAACAAAATAATGTCTATACCATCAATCTTGATGAACTAAGTAATGAAATGTGCTTCTCCGCCGTAAATGATGATGCTTGGCTTTGGCATAGGAGATTAGGCCATGCAAGCATGAAAACAATATCTAAGATCTCATCTCAAGAATTAGTACGAGGAATTCCAAATATAAAGTTTATTAAGGACAAAGTATGCGATGCATGTCAACTAGGCAAACAAATAAAAACAAGCTTCAAACCAAAAAATCAAATTAGTACTACTAGACCATTACAATTGATCCATTTGGACTTATTTGGACCAATTGATACAACAAGTCTAGGTGGAAGCAAATATGCCTTTGTGATTGTGGATGACTACTCTAGATACACTTGGACCTATTTCTTAGCTCACAAAAGTGATTGCTTCAAGTGTTTCTCTAAATTTTGTAAACTCACTCAAAACGAAAAAGGCTTCATGATTTCATCAATTCGGAGTGATCACGGTGGTGAATTCCAAAACCGTGACTTTCAAAATTTTTACGAAAGTAATAGGTACAATCACAACTTCTCAACTCCAAGAAATCCTCAACAAAATGGAGTAGTTGAAAGGAAAAATAGAAACCTACAAGAAATGGCAAGGACTATGTTGAATGAACATAGTTTACCTAAGTACTTTTGGGCCGAAGCTGTAAATACGGCTTGCTACATCATGAATAGAGTCCTAATAAGACCATCCTTATCCAAAACTCCCTATGAATTATGGAATAACAAAAAACCAAACATCTCCTATTTTAAAGTTTTTGGTTGTAAATGCTTTATTTTAAATGAAAGGGATGCTTTAGGAAAATTTGATGCTAAATCCGATGAAGGCATCTTTCTTGGTTACTCTTCCGTTTCTAAAGCTTTTCGGGTTTTTAATAAAAGAACTTTAGTAATTGAAGAGTCTATTCATGTAGTTTTTAATGAAATTTCCGATTTAAAGAAAAATGATTTTGATGATGATCTTGGTTTTGATAATTTGAATTTAAATAAACCCTCTCCTCAAAATAGCCTTTTGAATGCATCTTCTTCCGAAATTTCTTTACCAAAAGAATGGAAGTATGTAGATGCTCATCCAAAAGAGCAAATTATAGGAGATACATCAAAAGGGGTTCAAACTCGTTCTTCTTTCAAAAATTTCTGTGCTAACGCCGCTTTCCTTTCTCAAATTGAACCTAAATGCATTGACGAAGCCTTAAAAGATGATTTTTGGATCATTGCAATGCAAGAAGAATTGAACCAATTTGAGAGGAATGAGGTATGGAAGCTTGTTCCTAGACCAAGTGACCACTTAGTCATAGGTACTAAGTGGGTCTTTAGAAACAAGCAAGACGAAAATGGTATCGTGGTTAGAAACAAGGCTAGATTAGTGGCCAAAGGTTTCAACCAAGAAGAAGGTATCGATTACGAAGAAACCTTCGCTCCCGTGGCTCGATTAGAAGCCATAAGGATGCTCCTTGCCTATGCTAGTAGTAATAATTTTAAACTATTTCAAATGGATGTTAAAAGTGCCTTCTTAAATGGTTTTATTTCCGAAGAAGTATATGTCGAACAACCTCCCGGATTTGAAAATACTCTTTTTCCTAATCATGTATTCAAATTGACTAAGGCTCTCTATGGCTTGAAACAAGCTCCTAGAGCTTGGTATGAAAGGCTTAGTTCCTTTCTTATTTTAAATAATTTTACCAAAGGCAAGGTTGATACTACATTGTTTATTAAACATTTTGAAAATAATTTTCTTATTGTGCAAATTTATGTTGACGATATTGTGTTTGGCTCTTCGGATGAATCACTATGTGAATCATTTGCCAAATGTATGAGTCTTGAATTTGAAATGAGTTTAATGGGTGAATTAACTTTCTTTTTGGGATTACAAATCAAACAACTTAGTGATGGTATATTTCTTAACCAATCCAAATATACATTAGAATTGTTAAAACGATTTAACATGGATAGTTCAAAAGCAATAAACACCCCTATGAGTACTGCGACTAAGTTAGATATGGATGAAAATGGTGAAAGTTTCGATCAAAAAACATATAGGGGAATGATAGGTAGTCTACTGTACCTCACTACGACTAGACCGGATATTATGTTTAGTGTAGGACTTTGCGCTAGGTTTCAATCTAATCCTAAATTATGTTATCTTAAGAGTGTTAAAAGAATATTTAGATATCTTAAAGGAACTCCAAATTTAGGATTGTGGTATCCAAAATCTGAAAAATTCGATCTAATAGCTTATGCAGATGCCGATTTTGGCGGATGCAGGATAGATAGAAAAAGTACATCCGAAACATGCCAATTTTTAGGACATGCACTTGTTTCTTGGACTTCCAAGAAACAAAATTCAGTCGCACTATCTACGGCGGAAGCCGAATACATTGCTGCAAGTGCATGTTGTGCACAAGTCATTTGGATGAAAAATACATTAGAAGACTATGGAATTCACTTTAAAAATATTCCCATAAAATGTGATAATACTAGTGCCATATGTCTTACTAAAAATCCAATTCAGCATTCTAGAACTAAGCACATCGACGTTAGGCATCATTTCATACGCGATCATGTCCTTAACAATAATGTTGTTCTAGAATTCATTGACACAAAGCATCAATTAGCAGATATATTTACAAAAGCCTTTAATGAAGACCAATTTGAATTCATACGAAGGGAATTAGGCATGCTAAATTGTCCCTAAGATGAACTTCACAAAAAGGACTCGTTCTTTTCCCTTCGTTTATGAATTTGAATTCTTCCTTCTTCAATTCAAAATGATCCATTAAAGTATAAATTATGATCTTGAGGGAAGAAGCTAAACAAAAGGAAGGAAGAAAATTTTTTTTTCTTTCTTTCTTTCCTCCGCGTGATGCTAGCGGTGGCACCGCCAAATCCGGCGGTTGCACCGACTGACGCTCGGGCGCCAGGCGGTGACACCGACCAGTTTGGCGGTGACACCGACCGAGTCACCCTTTTAACCCGAGGGGTTAGGGCAGGCGGTGACACCGCCCCCAACTCGAAGAAAGACCTCTCAAAACCCTCTCCCATTCCCTCTAAACCTCATTCTAATTTTTAGAAACATTGGAGAAGGATTCTTGGTGGTCCAAGCTTTCCATCTCTCAACATAATCTCCATGAGGTAACACTTGAAATCCCTCTTTTCTTTTCTCTTTCTCTTGCTTATTTTTCACAATTTCATCATCATGTTGTCTAGAAAATGGCTCCTAAGAGATCAAAAGGAATAAGGATTGAAGGAGATTCATATAACCATGACCTTTTTAGATCAAAAGAGGTAGCCCTTAGCTTTCCAAAATTTGAAACACCATGTGTCCATAAGGGAAAATACGTTGATTTGGATGAACTAGAGGACTTAGAACCCATTAGGTGGTTTGCACACCTAGAAGCTCTACCTCTACTACAAATAGATGAACCAATCTATCCACGGTTAGTGAGATTGTTCTATGCCAACCTATATGAAGACAATGATAGCCTAAGCACTTACATTCTAGGAACACCCATTAGAATACTTGACAGCACCATTTGTGAGCTAATTGGCATAACTGAAAAAGATAGGGGATGTTATTTTAAAGGTAAATGGGACGTCAAAAAAATAGGAGCAACCTATTCCGAAGCCGTGAAAACAATTTTTGCAAATCCAAACCTTGACTTCCTACCCAAGAGCTGTGAACACTTAATGCCTTTCAACTCTAAAATTCTTCATCACATTATCATAAGCATCATATTCCCCAAACAATTTCATCTTGACGAAGTAAGTCAACTAGAGATAGGAACCATGTATTGGATTATGACCGGTCAGCATAATTGTTTTGGGTACTTGATTCGCCAACACATGTAGGAAATTATAACTAAAGATACTATATTACCATATGGGAGGTTAATCACTAGAATTCTTCATGCCTATGACATTTGCATTCCACCCGATGAAGAATCTATTCAAAATGATCGATATAACATAATAAATAAAAACCTGCTGAAAAAACTTAGGTGCACTTTTAGTAATGGCATATGGGTTAGGCAGCCTAGAAGGACGGATCCAATTCCTACACAAATAGAATAACCCGAAACACCAATTCTTATGGGAAATGAATCTCCTCCTTCTAGTCCCTTTGGAGCAGCACCTTCAGCTCCTGTTTCCTCCACTGAAGATATCATTATGGCGGAGCTATCTCAGATCAAATCACAGCAAGAACAAATTCAGAATCAACAAGTTGAAATTTTGAAGACACTACGACAGATGAATGAAAAAATAGATATCATGTATCAGCACTGTGGATTACCTCCTAAGGATTAAATTGATGTATCTTTTTATTCTGTTCTGTTTGCTTTTAAAAACAAGTTCATGTTTGTCATCGATTGTACGATAACTGATCTTTCCTTTAGATAACTACTGTCTTAATCTGCATAGATGATGATGTCTTTTGGATAAACTATTTCTGGCAAATTTGAATGATGATATTTGATAAATGCTAAACCTTTTTCTATGATCATCAATTAGCTGGCTTGTCCCTTTTTGTTGATGACAAAGGGGGAGAAGTGATGACTTACACCAGAACGATAGCAAGACTAATATGAATTACAAAAACTTGTGTGATATGAATGTCTTATATGACTTGCAAATCCTTGAAAATATCACAAGATTGATATCATGAAATTTATATTGAAAATCTTTATCTTCTGTCATAGCAAAATTCGTCCCGTATCATTTAACTTATGATTTTCATCGAAGTTTCGTACTTACTATTGTTTAATGAGGATAACGATAAGTTCTACGATTAGAACTTATCGGGTTATGCTTGAATCCAATGGGATGGAATTCAAGTGTTTTTTATCTTCTCATAATATGACATATAGATAGGGGGAGTTATGTTTAACTCCGTCATCAATTGATTGTCATCATCAAAAAGGGGGAGATTGTTGAATCTCGGATTTTGATGATGTAATCAATTGGTGAGTTAATTGATCTAATCCATATTATTGAGTTAAGTGTGCAGGATTAACTACGATAACTAGAAAACATAAAGCAAGGATACCGGAGTCGAGCTCGATGGACGTTTAAGAGACCGAAGAATCATCGGAGATGCTGCCGGAACCATCCAAGAAGAAATCGGGAACGTGTCGGAAGTTCGCCGAAGAAATCGTCAGAGGCTCGCGGAGATCACCAAGAAGGCTCGGCTACTCGTTAAAGTCATCACAAAGATTGGGAGCTTGCAGGGAGTCCGTCGGAAGAAGTTCGTCGGAAAGCTCGCCGGAACAAGACTCGACGTTCGCGGTTAAAAAACTTGCTTAGGATGTTTTTTTTGTGTTATGTAGTTCACCTGTAATTAGGATTAGGATTAAGAAATAATCCTATATCCTGGTTAGGGGCCAACTGGGCCCAAAGTCAGATTTGGTTTGGGCTAAAATTAAGCCAAACAAATGAATTGGAGAGCCAGGCGGTGGCACCGCCTGGCTGGGCGGTGACACCTCCTTGGCTGGGCGGTGGCACCGCCTGGCTGGGCGGTGGAACCGCCAGCACCGGGAACCCTAAGAGAATTCAAATTTTGGAGCCCAAAATTTGAATCCTCTTGAGGCCTATAAATACCCCTCAAATCTCAACTGAGGTTACAACTTTTGAGAAGCATTTTGATTGAGAGAAAAGTCTTAGAAAGTCTTAGCAAGTCTTGTTTTCAATTTGCTAGAGAGTTCTCCTCCTTCTTTCTTATTGAAAATTTGTAAGAGGTTGAGCTGCTTGTAAAAGGTTGTAAGAGGGGTGTTTACCCTTCCATTTCAAGAGACTTGCTAGTGGAAGGTGGGAGCCTCATCGAAGAGGGGCCTCGCAAGTGGAGTAGGTCATTTGACCGAACCACTCTAAAAATCGGCGTAATCTCTGGTTTGCTTTTTATTATTGTCATTTACATTACTGCAAATCTTCTTACTGCTTTAGTTCCTTATTACTCTTGCTGCGCAACTTTAAGAACACGCCTTCAAGTTAAATTTCTCAAGTTTCGTTCTTAACGTACGAAAGATTTTATTAAAATCGAAGTTTTAATCCGCTGCACTAATTCACCCCCCCCTCTTAGTGCCGCTCCGATCCTAACACGAACCTCTACTCATCGCAATGCCTACTATATGTGTGTGACCCTCTAGGCCCAATATCGAGCTGGCCGTGAGTCATACCTGTCAGAACTCCTTCTAACTTAGTGAATTATTATCTCTGTAATAATTCACTCGACTCATCAACTACGGACGTACTAGCCACTACGTCGTAGTCCCCAGACGATACAGGGGAATCCAATCCATTGGACATGTTTGTCCTCAGTTATCGTATACCTATAGTCCCTCATCCATCTAATATCTCAGAGACCATATATCGAGCATGGTGTTGTCAGACCCATACGGTTTCTACTCGAGTCTCGCTCTAATCGGATTCTCCCGGAGAACTCTTTCTCCCTCAACCCGAATGACCCTGCCAGGGATTTGTCTGAGCAAGAACACATGAGATATTCCTCTCATGATGCCGAGAGTGGATGATCCTCTATCGACACTCAATAGCCCTCGTAAGGTCGACTACCACTCCCAATGACCAGCTGTACTAGATCTGGGACAGCCAAACCTATAAGTCTGGTATCAAAGAGTGGAGCACTCATACAGGACATCCTTGGTGTCTCAAGTCTAAGGACCAGATACACCACTAGGACTACGGAATCGCTGTCTGACAATAAGGCATCATCAACCATCCAGCATTCCGTAAGCGGATCAATCAGTGAACTCATTCTCCAATGAGCACCTATATTATATCCGTAGTGTCTCTACACAAGCAGCTATGAGACCAGCTGCATCCATCATATGGACGGGTATACAGCACACCAGTCTGTCCGGTTATTACGATATCCCTCTCGAGTAACCTATGACCGGGATTATTTAGGATATGTGTTTAAAGGTGAATCGATCTCACTATCGTGATCTTATCACGATCCGATTCTTATTGCACAAATCCAAGGACATCACAATATATGTATGCATTTATGTAATGGTTATAAAGTGATATATGCCAAAATATAATAAGCAAAAAGATTCTGTATTAAGTCACACGTGCCATCACTCATGTGATTGGCTTGCTGGGCACCTATGACTAGCAATTCTCGTTTACCGCCCTTCTCTTAAGACTCACTTTCAGCATTTACGGATTGTTTCGACGATCCTTTGGGAGAATACTCTTTTTGTTAAGCAACTAAAGTGCAGCTTTCTTCAGCAAAAAGTAAAGTACCTTGGGCATATAATATCAGAAGGAGTGGCGGTAGACCCAACAAAAATTGAGGCAATGCAAGGCTGGCCGAAACCTATAAACGTGAAATTACTGCGGGGGTTCCTTGGACTAACGGGCTACTACCGAAACTTTATTAAGGACTATGGGAAGATCAGTGCACCACTCACTTCTTTACTAAAAAAGATGCTTTCCAATGGTCGGACAAAGCCTCTGCTGCCTTCGACAAACTTAAAGCAGCCATGACAATGACGCTGGTGCTGGCGCTACCAGATTTCAATAGACCCTTCATCATTGAGGCCGACGCATCTGGAGTTGGAATTGGAGCCGTTCTCATGCAAAATGGTCAACCACTCGCATACACTAGCAAGGCATTATCTCCCTCCCATCAAAACATGTTAGTATATGATAAGGAGATGCTTGCCATTGTACACGCAGTAACGAGGTGGAGACCCTACCTAATCGGCCGGCGATTTCAAATTAAAACTGACCATAAAAGCCTCAAGTACTTTTTGGAGCAAAAGATATCATCCCCTGAGCAGCAAAAATGGGTAACCAAACTTCTTGGATTTGATTATGAAATTATTTACATAAAGGGGAAAGAAAATGTTGTTGTAGATGCACTCTCACGGCTACCTGAACAAGCTAAGGTTTCAGCCATCTCCCTTCCTACCACCAGTCTCCTCGAGGACATTAGGGAAGAATGGAAGAAGGATCCAGAGATCAACAATATCATAAAAAAATTGGAGGAGGATCCAAGTGCAATAGCCCACTACACCTGGGATTCGAGGGATCTACGCTACAAAGGTTGCATTGTGCTTATACCTGACTCCCCTTACATCGCAATCATCTTGCATGAAATGCACTCCATACCTTCAGCAAGGCACTCTGGATTCCTAAGGACCTACAAAAGAGTGAAGCAAAATTTTTATTGGAGAGGGATGAAAAAAATTATTGCTGAATATGTGGCACAATGTGATGTATGTCAATAGCACAAGGGTGAAACTGTGGCAAATCTAGGGAAGCTACAACCACTACCCATACCAGACTCAGTGTGGACTGACATCTCCATGGACTTCATTGAAGGGCTGCCATCTTCCAAAGGTAAAAGCACAATTCTCGTAGTAGTCGATCGACTTACGAAATATGCTCATTTTTGTGCTGTGAGAAATCCCTACACTACTGCTAGTATTGCCCAGATTTTCATAGAAAATATTGTTAAACTGCATGGGATGCCAAGGTCCATCGTAAGTGATCGTGACAGGATCTTCACTAGTAAATTTTGGACCGAGTTATTTCAGTTACAAGGCACCAAACTTAAGATGAGCACAGCGTATCATCCACAAACTGATGGCCAAACAGATGTGGTAAATAGGTGCTTAGAGATGTACCTCCGGTGATTCGCTAGCGACCAACCAAAAGAGTGGGCGAAATGGCTTCCCTGGGCCGAATGGTGGTATAATACTACATATCATTCATCTACAAAATGTTCCCTTATGAAGCATTGTATGGTCGACCAGCCCTTGTGATTCCAAAGTATGTAATTGGCTCGGCCAAGGTAGATCAGGTTGACCAAGAATTGATTGATAGGGACAAACTCTTACAACTGTTAAAAGATAATCTCTCTATCGCTTAAGCCAGAATGAAGCAGCAAGCCGACACACGACGAAGTGAAAGAGAATTTTTCATGGGAGATTAGGTTTATCTTCGCCTACAACCATACAAGCAACTCTCTATCAACACTCGAGCCTCCATGAAGCTATCCCCACGTTTTTATGGGCTCTATCAGATCACAGAGCGTATTGGAGCCGTGGCGTACAGACTTAAATTACTTGAGGATGCCAAAATTCACCCTATCTTCCACGTATCGTGCCTAAAGCCCAAGTTGGGAGAACACAAGTCACCCCAGATCCAACTGCCCAACACAACTGAGGATGGAGTTATTCAAGCCCAACCACAAGCCATCCTCGATCGTAGGATCGTGATGCATCGCCGACATCCCTCTACTGAAGTACTAGTGCATTGGAATAATCTACCACTTGAAGACGCCACATGGGAACCATATGAGGAGCTGAAGACCCGGTTCCCTGAGTTTATGGAATCTCAGCCTTGAGGACAAGGCTGATTTGAAGAGGGCGGGTCTGTTAGGACTCTAGCTAGGAGAGTCCTAATTAAGAGGGACATTCTGTTAGGACTCTAGCTAGGAGAGTCCTAATTGAGAGGGACATTCATGTAAGAGGTTTTTTCTTAGAGAAGAATTAGGAGTTGTAAGGGAATAGGAGTCTTGAGTAGGAGTCCTATTAGGAGTTAGTTAGAAGTAAGAGTCTTAAGTAGGAGTCCTATTAAGAGTTAGGGTTTAGAAGTCCTATAAATAGTCATGTATTCCTTCTCTTTTCATAAGTAAAAGATGAATCTTTTCTGCAGCCTTTGAGCAGCAAGTTGGAGGGAGGAACCCCTATAGAGTTCCAAGGAGGCCGATCCCCTAAAGAGATTAACCCCAAGTTTAGAATCTGCAAGGGTTCTAACACACATCTAGTGACCAAAGGATTTCACTAATGAGCATATGTTGATTTTATAGAGACCTTTAGTCTAATTATTAAACTGATGATAATTTAGCTTATCCTTAGTATAATTATCACTTAAGGATGGCATGTACACTAATTAAATGTTAACATTACTTTATTGCAAGAGACCTTAACTGAAATGTATTTAAGGACCACTTCATGGCTTTATCCATCCTCAATACCAAGATTGTAAACTATGGAAATGTATTTATGAACTTTATCAAGCTCCAAAAACTTGTTATATCAGACTTGGCTCCCTTTTGCTATCAACAGACTTTGTCAAATCCAAATCCAATAGCTTTTTATTCATATGATAATAAAAGAGATGTACTATATATCCACTAGTTTATGTAGATGATATTATCATTATAGATAATAATTTCATGGATATCAAGTAATTCCTTAAGTAAATGATAGATTAATTCTTCATCGAATACTTAGGAATCTTCAGTTATTTTTTTTAGAGTGAAAGTAACATTCATATTTTCTGAACTTTTTCTAATTAAAAAAAAAGCCTTCGACATCTAGTATCACCTGATTATTTCATTTTCACTGCATGCCATTTAGAACTTTTGACTACATCGCATGATCGAATGCTTGTGGCAAACATTTGGATATAAGGTTATAAGAAAGGAAAAAAAAAAGGGGTTCCACTAGCTTTTACATGATCACTTTTGGGAGGAAAATTATTTTACACGAAATGATGCAATGGCAGATGGAAACCCAACTCTAGAATATTTTGTACACCATCTCATTCATCTCTAGAATTCAAAAGACAACCAAAAGAACCATTTTGTTACATCTTGGATTTATAAAAATAATAATAAATCAGTAATTTATTATCTATTTTTTACATAATAAACTCTTTTTATTTACCCTTAAATTCAAATCCTTATCTTTACAATAATAAATATTATATTGATAAAAAAAAAGACTACATCTTCTTGGTACGGTCATAAGTCTCTTCCACCCAAGCTTTATATCTATTACAAAGTAGTAGATTACTTTGAAAATAAATATAAGATAAAAATATATCAGCAATCACACATGTTTCTTGGTACGATCACAAGTCTCTTCTACCCAAGCTTTAGATCTATTACAAAGTAGTAGATTACTTTATATATAAATATAAGATAAAAATATATTAGCAATCACACATGCTTATAGAAACCTCGAAAAACATCATAAAAATAATCTTTAAAATTTATAAAATATAAATAAATATCATTAATTCAATAATAAATGATAATATATTAATTCATCATAAAACTCAAGCATCAAAAAAATGATGATAATTTCTTACATAGTAAACAAAATTATGCATGAGCCACATACAACACATACATAATAACTATATAACAAAAGTGTATATCATACCCAATGGTGCACTCTCCCAACAACAGATGAAGAGGCATATTTCACAGGATTGGATTTCTCCCAACAGCGGATGAAGATAATACATATCGCACTCCCAACAGCGGATAGAGTGGTATCCTGTTAGAACCCTTGCAGATTCTAAACTTGGGGTTGATCTCTTTAGGGGATCGGCCTCCTTGGAACTCTATAGGGGTTCCTCCCTCCAAGTTGCTGCTCAAAGGCTGTAGAAAAGATTCATCTATTGCTTATCAAAAGAGGAGGAATACATGGCTATTTATAGGGTTTCTAAACCCTAACTCCTAATAGGACTCCTACTCAAGACTCCTATTTCTAACCAACTCCTAATAGGACTTCTAATCAAGACTCCTACTTCTAACCAACTCCTAATAGGATTTCTAATCAAGACTCCTCTTCCTTTACAACTCCTAATTCATCTCTAAGAAACAATCTCCTAACCCTAGCCGGCCTCTTCACCTCTTTAATAGGGGTCGGCTTAGGTAGGATTTACATGAATGTCCCTCTCAATTAGGACTCTCCTAGCTAGAGTCCTAACAGACCCGCCCTCTTCAAATCAGTCTTGTCCTCGAGGCTGACGATTCATGAATTTTGGGAATTTGATCTTCAAGTCGTCATAGTTCTCCCAAGTGGCATCTTCTGTTGGTAGGTTCGCCCATTGTATTAGCACTTTAGTAGTGGGTCGTCATCGTCGAGTCACGATCCGTCGATCAATAATGACACTTGGCTGGGTCTGGAGTTCTTCTTGGATAGTCATATTTGGTGGGTGGCTTTGGGCTGTCTCCAAGCACCTATTGACAACTTTTGTCTGGCCGTTGATTTGTGGGTGATATGTCATACTCCTTTTCAATTTAGTACCTTGCATATGGAATAGCTTTGTCCAAAATCTGCTCGTGAAGATGCAAGTAGAATTTATCATAAGCACAATGCGTCCCTTATAGTGTAATTCTTTTGAGTCCCAATTGTAATGAGTCACGGAGCTTGGTGCTTCCTCCAATTTTTTTATAATTTTACTAGTCTCTGAATCTTCCTGCCATTCCATCTTAATATCCTCAAGGAAGTCACTGGTCAGAAGTGAAATGGTCAAAACTTCAGCTTGCTCGGGTAGCTGCGAAAGCGCATCTGCAAGAACATTCTCTTTCCCCTTTTTGTAAGTTATTTCATAATCAAATCCAAGAAGTTTTGTTACCCATTTTTGCTGCTTAGGGGATGATATCTTTCGCTCCAAAAAGTACTTGAGGCTTTTATGGTCGGTTTTAATTTGAAATCGTTGACCAATCAAGTAGGGTCTCCACCTCGTTGCTACGCGCATAATGGCGAGCATCACCTTATCATTTGTTGACTTATTTTGATGGGAGGGAGATAATGCCTTGCTAGTGTATGCTAGTGGTTGATCATCTTGCCTGAGAATGGCTCCAATTCCGACTCCAGATGCGTTGGCCTCAATAATGAAGGGTCGGTTGAAATCTGGTAGTGTTAGCACCGGCATCGTCGTCATGGCTGCCTTAAGTTTGTCGTAGGTAGCGGAGGCTCTGTTCGACCATTGGAAGACATCTTTTTTCAGTAAGGAAGTAACTGGTGCACTAATCTCTCCATAGTTTTTCACGAACTTGCAGTAGTAGCCTGTTAAACCCAGAAAGCCATGTAGCAATTTTATGTTCCTCGGGGTCAGCCAGTTTTGCATTGCTCCAATTTTGAAGGGGTCTACTGCCACACCTTCCTCTGATATGATATGCCCAAGATATTCCACCTTCTTTTGAAGAAAGCAAAAATTCATAGTGGTTGTTGTGTGTTCAAAAGGTGGTTTTCGGTATGTCTTCTTTGCATACTTGTATTTGATGATACCCGGATCGAAGGTCCAATTTTGTGAAGATTTGTGCTCCCTTAGCAACTCATCTACTACTAGAATAGGATATTTATCCTTGATGGTTATGCCATTGAGAGCTCGGTAATCAACACATAATCGCCATATTCCATCCTTCTTTCGTATGAGGAGCACCGGTGAAGAGTAGGGGCTGCAACATGGTCGAATAACTCCTATTTTGAGCATCTCTTTTACAATCCTTTCTATTTCATCCTTTTGGAGATATGGATACTGATATAGCTAAGCATTTGCTGCAGATTTTCCTGGAAGAATCGTTATACAATGATCATGCCGACGGGTAAGGGGTAGGTTGCACGGTTCGTCAAATATATCTGAAAATTCAACAAGCAAAGGAAGTAGATTTGGATCTTCAAATTTTGTTGGCTCTCCCTTAGTTTGCTGCTCAAGTTATACCAAAAAGCCGCTGTATGCTTTATGCAAAACCTTCTCCATTTGTTGTGTGCAAATCATCGTTACGTCACCCTCACGTTTCCCATGCAGTATCACCTGTTTCTCCTTACTGTAAAATTTTATAAATAGTTGCATAAAATTCCAAGAAATATCACCTAATGTCATCAACCATTTAATTCTAAGTATGGCCTCATAATCATCAAGAGGGAGGAGGAAGAAATCTGCAATTATCTCTTGGTCCTGCAGCAACAGTTTCACCTGGGGCACCTATGATCACACTTCAAAATCTGTCCGTTGGCGACCTTGGCGACAAACCTGCTGCAATTCTCAATAGGTAAGTTCATATGGACAGCAACCTTACTGTTTAGGAGGTTATTAGTGCTGCCCGTGTCGATGAGAATAGTGATCGGTTGTTGTTTGAGAAGGCCTCTAACTTTCATCGTTTGCGGGTTTGAATAGCTAGCTAGTGTATGTACCGTAACTTCGATCGATTGTGGCTCTTCTTTTGCATCTTCTTCTTCATATTTAAGGCTCTCTTCTGGATGTTCAATGACTTCTTCTTCTATTGGTTCAACCATAAGAAGTCCCCCTTTACTACATCGATGCTCACGGCTCCACGGCTCATCACAATGCCAACATAACCCCTTCGCATATCGCTCCTGAAGCTCTTCTCTTGTTAACCTCTTTGGTGTAGGGACTTGGTCGATAGTAGGGGGGGTTGAGGGTTTTAATATTGCTGGTTGAGGAGTGACCCTAGTCCTCCGAGCTTCATAGTTCAATTGCTCATCTTGATGTCGTGCGAAAGAGATGGCTGCCATAAGTGTATATGGTTGTCGCGCTTTAACTTCTCCTCGGATCTCCGGCTTCAAGCCCTCAATGAAGGTTCTCAATAGCTGTTTTTGAGACCAATCATGAGTTTGATTAGATAACCTTTCAAACCTGGTTTGGTACTCCTGAATGGTAGAGGTTTGTCGGATCTTTGCTAGTTGTTCGTCAATATTCTCGTAATCGGTTGGTCTGAAGCGTATCAACAGTCCTTCTTTGAATTGTTGCCATGAAAGGACTCCATAGGTATATTCAAACTAGTCAAACTACTGTATAGCATCCCCTTCAAGATGTATAGCTGTAATTTTCACCATAGATGCATCTGCGATTGTGTGGTACCGAAAATATCGCTCCGCGCGCGAGATCCAACCAATCGGGTCTCCTTCTT
The DNA here is from genome assembly GCF_036884655.1 of Musa acuminata AAA Group. Classification (NCBI taxonomy): domain Eukaryota; kingdom Viridiplantae; phylum Streptophyta; class Magnoliopsida; order Zingiberales; family Musaceae; genus Musa; species Musa acuminata. The sequence goes on from NC_088334.1 coordinate 41,657,557, forward strand.
CCCATCTAGGGAAGTCCACTCTCATGCATGGATAGTTGAGGTTGGTCATAGGGCTTCCCCTCTCTTGGAAGTCATATCTTTGGGCTTGGTGTGATTGGGCAAAGCTCTCTCCTTGATGTGATTTCTTCGAGCTTAGTGGTCGGCCCAATCTGAGTTCGGTAAAGAGCGTCCGAATCTTATCCTCCATTCGCGCCTCGAAGGCTTCGAATTTAGCATTGAATACCTCCTCAGATGCCATAGTATATGCCGCCAAATCTATGATGTTAAGATCTCTCGTTTGTTGTCGGGTTAAAGGCATGTATTGGTTGAGAGAGATAATGGTCGAAAGGGTTGGTGGATTGGTGGATGTAGGCTACGGTTTAGGCTTGTTTTGTGGTAATTTTGGGCTCAGTTTGAGGGTGTGGTTTAGTAGAGTTTTAGGGCTGTGGATGAAAGTTTTGGATCTGTGGTATATGGCAGCAAAGGTTTGATAGAAATCAGTGGAAGTTGCAGCAAGTATGTGCTGTCTTATAAGAGCAGAATTGTCGTCGAAGAAACAGTAGTTTCTCGACGTAATTTCCACCAAAAACTTGAGAGAATTGAGGAGGGAATTGATAGTAAAATCACAGTTTATATGACAGCAAGGATATCTAATTTAACCAAGAAAATTTCGGCAGTATAACAGCAAGGAAATTGGTGCAAGTTGCGATTGCAGAATTCTCGTCGAAAAATTTCAGCAGGTTACAACAAAAATTTGCAGCAACATAAAATCATTTTTAGAGATGAATTTTCTTAATAGATCAATCTTAGATAGAAGCCAAGATGATCTATGAAGTGTATAAGAAATTTCATTCAAAAAAGATTGCAAATAGATGGGTTAAGGCAACAATATGCGGCTGAAATTTTCTGCAGCACAGATTTTTAGATATAGCAGATTGGACGTAAAGATCAGTGGTTTATATTGAGAAATTTTTGATGAAACCAAAGGAAAATCCACTGTTAGAAAGTGTTAAAGCTATCATAAAAATTTTGTAGAGATTTGGATAGAAACAATATAGTATCAAGATCAAACAAACAGTGCTATGCGGTTGAAATTTTACAGTGCAGATTTTCAAGTATAGCAGATTAGACATAAAAGATCAATGGTTTATATTGAGAATTTTTTGAAAAAACCAAAGGGAAATCTGCTGTTAGGAAGTGTCAAAGATTTCATAAAAATTTCGTAGAGATTTGAATAGAAACAACACAGTAGCAAGATCAAACAGACGGTGCTATACGGTTGGAATTCTACAATGTATCTTTCGTCGTAGAGATGAAATCTTTATGACGAAAAGTATATGCAGCAATATAGGAATAATTTTTTTGGGATTTTCAAATAAGGATAACTAAATTGCAGCAGCAGTAAGGTAGGAAACCAGAACCTGTTGCAATTCACGGGGAGATCAAAAGATGATCCGTGGTGGTGGAGATGATGACGAAATTTGGCAACGATCTTTTAAGCAATTGTGGGAATTGCTTTGGGCGGTTGTGGAGGGTTGATGGATAGCTGTGGAAGGGCAATGAGACGCCAAGAACGCTGCTATGATACCAGGTGTTAGAACCCTTGCAGATTCTAAACTTGGGGTTGATCTCTTTAGGGGATCGGCCTCCTTGGAACTCTATAGGGGTTCCTCCCTCCAAGTTGCTGCTCAAAGGCTGCAGAAAAGATTCATCTATTGCTTATCAAAAGAGGAGGAATACATGGCTATTTATAGGGTTTCTAAACCCTAACTCCTAATAGGACTCCTACTCAAGACTCCTACTTCTAACCAACACCTAATAGGACTTCTAATCAAGACTCCTACTTCTAACCAACTCCTAATAGGACTTCTAATCAAGACTCCTCTTCCTTTACAACTCCTAATTCATCTCTAAGAAACAATATCCTAACCCTAGCCGGCCTCTTCACCTCTTTAATAGGGGTCGGCTTAGGTAGGTTTTACATGAATGTCCCTCTCAATTAGGACTCTCCTAGCTAGAGTCCTAACATATCCCTCACCCGCCCAAGTGGGGACACGTTCCTCCCAACAATAGATGGAGGAACCATCTAACCATCACGTCTGATGGCTGGCTAATCCTCGAAGTGAATCGCCATACTTGCCCCCGGCAGGGATACATAAACATCCATGATCATTCATTTACACTCATCCATTCACTCACACATACGTCAAAAAATCAATATGATTAAATATTATGAGAGACCATACTTGATGTAAATCTACTATACTATATTCATTGGTGGCTTCGCACTGTGATGGGCCTGCAGCTCCTTTCACATGTTGTAATTCCAATGTGAACTACAAGCCTAATCACATCTACTACATGATAATAATCATATCAATATCATAAACTTAAGAAAATAAAAATTCAATAATTATTTTCAAATAACATCTTCAGATAAATCCTTTAAATTTATCAAATTATAAATGTATAAAACATCAATCTCTCAATAGTCCTCAATCAACCAAAACCCTAATTGGAATAGCTCAATAGACTTAAACCAATCTCAATTCAATTATGATATAATAGAACCAACCTTAAATCCATATAGAATTAGTCTAGAATCACCCTACACTGGTCTAATTTAGATTTGATTGATCTCAATTAGGTTATGTAGGTTTGAATTAATTAAGTTAGTTTGGAATCACCCTAAACCGATATTAACCGATTAAACCTTTTTGATTTAGTCGATTAACGAGCTCAAGCCAATAGAGAGAGAGGAAATTGGACTATGCCGTATAGTGCTAACCCAAACCGAACCAACCCACCTAAGTCTTGGGCAGGTCATATACGCTACATAGGCCTGTTCTAAGTGATAAGTTGAGTTGAGGTATAACGGGCTAAATAGAGGAGCAACGATGTATCTAATATCAATCGCATAGTTGGGCAGGCTTAACTTTATGGACTAGGCTAAGCCTCACTTATAAGTTAGGTTGAGCCTTACCACTAAATTAGGCCATACTTGGCTCATGAGTTAGTAATACTTAGACATATCAGTTGGAGTCGTATTTAACCACATAGATTGGGTCGTACCTAGTCACATAAGCTGGCTCATGCCTGGCCACATGGTTGGGTCGTACCTGACCACATGCGTTGGGTCATATATGGCCACATGGATTGGATCACACATAGCCACATGGGCTGGGTCATGCCTGGCCATACGGGTTGGGTCGTACCTTACTATATATGCTATGATGTATATGACCACATGGACTAGATCATACCTAGCCACATTGGTTGGGTCATGCCCAACCACATGGATTGGGTTATACCTTGTTACATGGGCTAGCTCCTACCTGGCCACATGGGCTAGGTTATGCCTAATCACATGAGCTAAGCTATACTTGACCACATGGGTTAGGTCATACATGACCATATGGGCTAAGTCGATCTGATTTGATAAATCAACTTGACTCAAGTCAAACCCTAATTAGACTCCTCTTATCAAATTAGATTTTAATATTTAAAATTATTAAATAATAACTCAAATCTATTAATTAAATATTTTAATTCATGATCTTAAATTTAAAACTAATTATATTATATAAATTCACACATTATTCTTAAAACATATATATCTAATTAAATAAATTAGAACTATTATGCTAATCTAAAAATAAGAATTTTAATAATTAAATTAATATTAAAATTCATTTAAGTTAAAGAGATCAATATAAATCAAAGAATCATTCTAACATCACAAATCAATTATCATTATTTACTAATCATGAAATTTTAAAATTAAAACTATTGAATCTCGAATTTTGATGGTGGAATCAATTGGTAAATTGTTTGATTAAATCTATATGTTGAGAAAAGTGTGCAGAACTAACTACGATAGCGATCAAGGTATAAAGCAAAATGAAGTCTCGGAGTCAAGAACGAGATTTCGTTAGGAGTTTGAGAGTTTATTGGAAGTCCGGACGTTTGTTGGAAGTTCTATCAGAATTAACCAAGAAGTCCAGGAGCTTGCCAAAGAAGCTCGTCGAAACTTGCCAAGAAGATCATCATGAAGTCCAGGAGCTTGCCGGGAGTTTGTTGGAACATTGCCGAGAGATCGTCGAAAGTTCGTCAAAAGATCACCGGAAGAAACCTAGACTTACCAGACTTATTTAGCTTAGTGTATGCCTTAAAATTCGTAGTTAGCATATAATTGATGTCAAGATTGGGAGGTAATCCCACTAACTCAGTTAAGGGCCAATTGGGCCCGTAATTAGATTGGTTTGGGTCAGATTCAAGGCCCAACTAGGTTGTTGGACCCTGTCTGGCAATGGCACTACTAGACTAGGGCGATGGAACTGCCCAAGGAGTAGTCTCCCAAGTAGTTTGGGCGGTGGTACCATCGGTAGTTATTAACTATCAAGCAGTGGTACCGTCAAAGCTCAGTCTCTAAGAACTTTGTCAAGTGGTGGTACCGCCCAATTGTCACGGACAAACTTTGAAACAAGATGTTTGAAGTAATGCTTATGTATGTCCATGTCTTTTGGTATATTCATGCTCTGCACAACTTGTAGAGGGACGACCGAATGCTTAATAGTCCCATTTTAGTTAGGTTGGTGGCCACTTTAGGCTTGTAAATAAAAGATTGTGTCATGTGGACACGTGTGAGAGATTTTCGATCTGTAATGGACCATTTTGACCCTTTGTTGTGCAACTGTTCAGAGCTTATAAAGTCTGTTTGTAATTTGCATTGTCTATGAAGTGTTTCCTGGAATGTTTGCTTGTGGATCCCGAGTGAGGCATTCTCTCTAACCCGTTTTCTCTTTTATGGGTCCTAAGGGACCATGGGAGGCTGATCATTGCGGATGGACACGCAAGGGTGCCGCACGACTTAGGCAAAAATAGCTAAGTCCGTGATAGATGGTATCAGAGCGGGACAAGCACTCATAGAAACACTTAGCATGCAAACATGGGGGACCTAGCGGGGCTGCATTGAGGGCAGTCAGCACACGCGCGACCGTTTGGGGAAAAATGAGCATGGAGATGTAGGGAAAAGAGTCGCTCGGAGGAGCGGGCATCTAAGATTGACATTCAGAGGAATGGCCAACCCTTCACGCAAGAGGCACAACGAGAACAGGCAAGCTTGGAAGAATGTGGAGCGCACAAAGGGTGGGATGGCTGAGTTTGAGCTACGGCTCAACGTTGACAACTATACTTGATGGTGCTCAAGGCAAGCGAGGCACTTGGTAAAGGATGAGACCATGCAAGGTGGAATGAGTTGCTCAGCGACCGAAAGAGTTGTGCAAAGCTCACAGAGGTGAGGGGAATTGCTAACTCAAAGAATTCGGTACTCATGCATAAGCTTGTATGTGGACGATGTAATGTTCGTGGCCATCCCAAGGTGACCGAAACTTGGCGCTATGGAGCATTGAAACTTTCTCTTTGGCATGTGAAGGATACGTCCATAGGAGGCTGAAGTGTGCAACGAGTTTAGCATGTTGCTAAGCCTTGAATGGTGCAACAGGGGCTGTATTGACGTGGAGTCGCAATCTAGCAAGTGCATTTGCAGGAGGCAGAACAATGCACAGTTTGTTCAGCAAATCGGAGTAGTCCAAGGGGATGGTGGTCTCCGAAATGAAGAGAGATGTTGCTCCAACGGGACAGTTATCTAGGAGGGATAAGTCTCGGCTCTCCAGAGGGAGAATCATGTGGGATAGACCACACATGTTGAGGAGGAGTACCTCAACAAACAACAACTCCATGAAGCTCAATGGACCGAGCAAGCGGCGAGGAGTCGTCGCATGATCTCGCTTGAGAGAATGCATTTGTGGATGCATTGCGAGATCAAGTGGGGGAGTGACCCAAAGCAACACAAATGAAGGCACACTAGGAGTCGATATGGAGATCGGACTCAAGGGAGGGCTGACCCAAGGAATGGTGGGCGCGAGCGCCACTATCAACTCAATGCAAAAACGAGGAGCGGAGCAACTTGGCTGTGACTTGACGAAGTACCCAAGCCGCATAAAGAGAGCCAACATAGAAGGTGGAACATGGAGTGAAGGCACAGTGCTTTCCTTGGATAGAGGTCAAGGACATGAACTCTTACAAAGGTAAGAGTAGGATCATGTTGTTCCATGGGTCCTTCATTCTGACGGAGCGGACTCATCTTGCATGGTGCTAAAGATAAAGGGAGCTTCTGGGCACATGCTGTTGGGAAATCTTAGGGGCGACATCACATGCGCAGCGGAAGAACAAGAAAATAAAATCCCCGATTCCCAAAGAGATGTTCGTCGTCGTGCGAAGATTGGTGCGCAAAATCCGTGAAACTTAAAACTGCGTATAGAGTATATTGTGTTACCTAGGGAGATCGTATATCCCTGTTTCCTTGCAGATCCTTAGGAGAGGGCGAAGGAGGTTAAGTGTCCTCCTCCCTAGCGGTGATCCACATAGTAGGGTTGCGACGACGCTCCTCCAAACTCCAGGCCTGCTTTGAGGTGGAGAGGGAGAGGAGAATAGGAAAGGCACGCAAAGACTCTAGCCTATGAGGCTCTGAATCCCTCCTATTTATAGAGGTCCCCTGTCAAACCCTAATGGGCCCTCCCCTAGTGGGTATTGGATCTGCATCCAATAAGACAAGGGCTCCGTCGAATATCTCATATCTGAACCTCTACTCATCGTAATGCCTACCATATGTGTGTGACCCTCTAGGCCCAATATCGAGCTGGCCGTGAGTCATACCTGTCAGAACTCCTTCTAACTTAGTGAATTATTATCTCTGTAATAATTCACTCGACTCATCGACTATGGACATACTAGGCCACTACGTCGTAGTCCCTAGACGATACAGGGGAATCCAATCCATTGGACCTGTCTGTCCTCAATTATCGTGTACCTATAGTCCCTTATCCATCTAATATCCCAGAGACCGTATATCGAGCATGGTGCTATCAGACCCATACGATTTCTACTCGAGTCTTGCTCTAATCGGATTCTCCCGGAGAACTCTTTCTCTCTCAACCCGAATGACCCTGGCCAGGGATTTATCTGAGCAAGAACACATGGGATATTCCTCTCATGACGCCGAGAGTGGATGATCCTCTATCGACACTCAATAGCCCTCGTAAGGTCGACTACCACTCCCAATGACCAACTGTACTAGATTTGGGACAGCCAAACCTATAAGTCTAGTATCAAAGAGTGGAGCACTCATACAGGACATCCTTGGTGTCTCAAGTCTAAGGACCAGATACACCACTAGGACTACGGAATCGTTGTCTGACAATAAGGCATCATCAACCATCCAGCATTCCGTAATCGGATCAATCAATGAACTCATTATCCAATGAGCACCTGTACTGTATCCCTAGTATCCCTACATGAGCAGCTATGAGACCAACTGCATCCATCATATGGACAGGTATACAGCACACCAGTCTGTCCGGTTATCACGATGTCCCTCTCGAGTAACCTATGACCAGGATTATTTAGGATATGTGTTTAAAGGTGAATCGATCTCATTATCGTGATCTCATCACGATCCGATTCTCATTGCACAAATCCAAGGACATCACAATATATATATGCATTTATACAATAGTTATAAAGTGATATACGCCAAAATATAATAAGCAAAAAGATTCTGTATCAAGTTACACGTGCCATCACTCACGTGATTGGCTTGCTGGGCACCTATGACTAGCACATGCACCTTATCTCGAAAAAGCATTTGATGGAGGAACTAAGGCGACTCAATTTACGGAGGCGAAGTTGGGTTTAGAAGGCCTTGGCACGGGGCAAGAGGACACGGAGGTAGGTACTCTTGAAGAATATGCCATAGTGTTGCCATTCAAGTTGCTAGGCAGGAAGCGGTGTACAGCGGAGATTATGCTGGTAGGGGCAGAGGCCCAGGATCCAGACAATGGTGCACTAATTGCAGCGAAGTCGGGGGACTTGGGAGCTACTAAGCAACAAACTCTCCTAGAGCAGTGCTTTATCTAAGTGTGACCCAAGAGTGGGTGGATGAAGGTCGATTGCTAAAGGAGCGAACAAAATCGAAGGTAGAAGAGACCCTACGATGTATTGGCAGAGGCCACACATGGAGGGATCACAATTCGAGTTCATCCCACAAGGATCGGAATGTAATGGAGATGTCACCAGGAGGCGACATGATGCAGCGGATCGTGGTGGAACAGTTTCTAGCAATACGATACACACGACCTAGTCTCGTGAGGGACTAGATCATACGGATGTATGATTGGGAGCTACTGGAAGCTCCACTTCGGTGAACAACACGACAGTAAGAAGGGCTATGGATTCAAGGAGTGAAGGCCATGGTACCGCAGAGGCAAGTCTTCCGTGCGTACATCGAATTTTACATCGGATGAAAGCCTTGGTCATCAGTATATGGGGGCTGTGTTCCACCAAGGGAAAAGTTCGAATGCAAGTACCAGTGAGTCCCATGGGAGGGACTTGATCATGCAGAGGTATGATCGAAACAGTTGGAGAGTTGGACTACTCCAAAGCCCATATTCGCTTAAGGGAGCTTGGCAAGTCAAAGGACAAGGTCGAGTAAACGAACGTTGCTACCAAGGAAGCTAAGGAGAACAGAATCGGTGCAAACCCTACAACGTGATGGCAGAGGCCATGCATGGGAGTTGCAGTCTATCTTTCCATCAACCAAAGGAAGCTGCTTGGAGAACACAGAGGTGTTGAAGCAAGGGGTCGAAAGGGGTGAATAAGCGACGACGAGTCCAGAGGGACTTAGCTACCCAAAATCAAGCATCAGTTAGAATGGAGGTGGACTCGGAGGAGTGCCACAGAGGCATATCTACTGATTATAAGAAAAGGGATGCAGATGCGAGGCAACGGATAGTAGTGTCATAGGCATGACAATGCCATGGTACCGTAGAGGCGGGACTTCCGTGAAAGTCATTGATCCCTTGCTCTCATGGAGGGAGAGCGCTTGGTCATGAAAGGGGCCGAGAAGGTGGAGCATGCAGAGGCAAACTCCAAGTACCGAGATAAGACTAAAGGGCAAAGGCTAAGGAACTTCATAAGACCGGTGTCAACGAGTTTCTCATCAAGATAGCCGAAAGTGAAGGACTTTGGGTCAAGCAAGAGTGCATGACCAAGGAACGAAGCAGACAATACGTGGTGCTATACCTTTGCTACTCAATGGAGTAGGCAGCAAGGTTGATGGAGAAGACGGTACAATCCCAGAGGTGACCAAACCTATGAGAGAATCACTCCATGTTGGGGTGAAAACTTCCTGCATTCTAGAAGTTCGATGGCAATGAAAAGGTGAATCACAGTAACTAACTCAATGCAAGGAGTGCAAACAATTCAAGTGCTTCATAAGTGTGAGCAAAGAGCAGGCAAAGGTCAGTAATCAACTCGATGAATGAAGTACAACCTCGAGGAGGCGGGCGAAGTCAAGTAACCTTTGCCTTCTCAACTCTTAAGAGAATGGGTGAAACCGAGTACCCCAATTCTCTTATCTATTCAGCAGAGGAGCTTTGCACATGTTCAAAGACCCTTCGAAGATAATGGAAGACAATAGTTGTCAAATCCTCACCAATAGTGATCAGTGCTACTAAGAGTAGATTGTCCGCTTCATTTGTCAACGAATTGCCAATCGAAAGTGGAAGTGATGCGAACCTACTTGGAAGTGACAACTAAGTGAAAGAAGAGTCAATGGGCAAATTTTGTGGAGGAAGGACCAAAAAACTTCAGAAGTTTGTGAGACGATGCTCCTTAAAGCTCCAACAAGCATCCACCCAGTTCAAGTAGCATGAGCATTTGAGAGACTGGCGCATAGTAAGGATGGTCTTTTCCTTCATCTAGAGGATCCGTAGGAACCAACAAGGATCAACATAACTCAGCCAACCCTACACTAGAGTCAGAGTCATTGGCGAGTTAAAGCAGCATGGCAGATTAAATGTTCGACTACACAAAAATAGCAGCGGAGAGCAGCTAGGAGCCAAGAGGCGCATTGCAGCTGGAGCAGAAGATTGAAGACTCAGCAAAGGCGAGGAGTTGCAGTGTCGATAAAGGCTTCGACGAGGACGTCGAAGGAATAAGTGGGGGAGAATGTCACGGACAAACTTCGAAACAAGATGTTTGATGTAATGCTTATATATGTCCGTGTCTTTTGGTATGTTCATGCTCTGCACAACATGTAGAGGGACGGCCAAAGGCTTAATAGTCCCATTTTAGTTAAGTTGGTGGCCACTTTAGGCTTGTAAATAAAAGGTTGTGTCAGGTGGACACGTATGAGAGATTTTCGGTCTATAATAGACCATTTTGACCATTTGTTGTGCAACTGTTCAGAGCTTATAAAGTTTGTTTATAATTTGCATTGTCTATGAAGTGTTTTCTAGAATGTTTGCTTGTGGATCCCGAGTGAGGCATTCTCTCTAACTCGTTTTCTCTTTTGTGGGTCCTAAGGGACCATAGGAGGCTTCGGGGAGGCTGATTTTTGCGGACGGATACGCAAGGGTGTCGTATGACTTAGGCAAATCCAGCTAAGTCTGTGACACAATGTCAGAGTGTCAGGAGATGGTACTGCCCACCGCCAGTACCCCGAAAATCTGGGACGAGATACTTTTTTGCTCCAATTTTAAAGCAATTGGGGCCTATAAATACCCCACCCTTTTCTGCATTAAAGGGCAACAAAGTGCAATCAAAGTGTGAAAAAAACTCTAATGTTGGGGTGTTAAAAGTGTTGTAAAAGGGAGAAGAGTCCTCCTCCCTCTTTTTAGCTTTGTAATCATCCAAGAAGACGTGTGAGGCTTGCAAGGGTTATCTCCTAAACCCATGAAAAGAAGAACGCACTGTAAAGAGAACCCCCCTCTTAGTATTGTTCTTGATCCTAACAATTGGTATCAGAGTGAGGTCACTCTCATTTTGGTTTGAAACCCAAGAGAGATGACATTTGCCGGCAACCAAGAGGATCACTCAATCATACGTCCACTCATGTTCAATGGGACGGATTACACCTATTGAAGACTATAATGAAGATTTTTCTAATTTTTGTAGATTTTAAGTTATGGAACATTATGGAAAATGGCTTTTAAAAGTCTTCCCTTCCAATGAATAATTGGAATGAGTTGAAAAAGCAGACTTTTTCTTTAAATAGAAAGGCTATAAATGCCTTGTTTTACGCTTTAGATAAAAATGAGTTTAATCGTGTGTCTATTTGTGAAACGACTTTTGATATTTGGCACATACTCGAAATCACTCACGAAGGCACTAGTAGAGTAAATGAGTCCAAGAAAAATATTTTAGTTCATACTTATGAATTATTTCGGATGAAGCCAAGCGAAACTATTGTTGACATGTACACCCGTTTTATGGATATCGTCAATAGTTTAAAAGCTCTTGGCAAATATTTTTTGAATTTTGAACTTGTTAATAAAATATTGAGATCCCTTCCTAAGAGTTAGGACCCTAAAGTAATGGCTATTCAAGAGGCCAAGGATTTGAATAATTTTCCTCTCGAAGAACTTATCGAGTTATTAATGACTTATGAGATGACTTGTAATGCTTATGAAGAGCTTGAAAACAACATTCCAAAAAAAGGAAGGATATGACACTAAAAAATCATAAAGACAACTTGAAAGAAAGTTCAAGTAATGAGGACTATGATAATGACTTGGCACTCTTGACAATAAAGTTCAAAAAATTCATAAAGAGAAATAAATTTAAAAATAACACTAAAAATAAAGTTGAACCCAAGAAAGAACAAGTTATATGCTACGAATGCAAGAAGCCAGGATATTTCAAAAGCTAATGTCCCCAAGTGAAGAAGAAATAACCAAAGAAGAAGAATGTGCTCAAAGCAACGTGGGATGATTAAAACGATTCCGAAGATGAAGAACAAAGCAACAAAGAAATCACCAACTATACACTAATGGCCATCAAAGATGAGGGAAGTAGTTTATTAGATATAAATTTATCTTTTGATAAGCTTTTAAGTGTTTTTCATGAATTGTTTGATGAATGTAGAATAATGAGCAAAAAGTATAATTCCTTAAAAAAAAGAGCATGCCACTTTAAATGTTGAATTTGAAAAACTTAAGTACGATAATCCTTCCTTGCTTCTATGCACTAAGTGTAAACACTTAGAGGCACTTAAGAAAGAAAACTTACTACTCAAAGAAATCTTAGAAAAGTTTAAGGTTGGTAACAAGTCCTTAAACATGATCCTTGCCAATAAGGGTCACGTTCATAGAAGAGGCGAAATCGGATTTGTGAGTAGCTCTCACCAAAATCCAACTACCTTTATTAAAGGCCCTACCTTACATGTATCACCCCGCACCAAATGCAACTTTTATTGCAAACTCGGACATATTACTTATAAATATCCATTTAAGAGATATAGTCCACATAAATTGATTTGGGTTCCTAAAGAAACCTCAAATAACTCAATGCAACATGATAAATTGAGTAGATCGATTTATAAGGCACCAAAGGTCAAGTGGTTGCCTAAAAATCATCATTTCTTATAGAAGTATCTATCATTACAAGCTAGGAGCAAGAGATGGTACCTTAATAGTGAATGCTCAAGGCACATGACCAGAAATCAATCTAAATTCTATAAGCTCACTAGCTTAGACGAAGGATATGTCACCTTCGGAGACAACAACAAGGGTAAAATCTTTGGCAAAGGAACCATATGTAATAAATCCAACTTTTTTATTCAAGATGTGTTATTGGCTGATGGCTTAAAGCATAATCTTTTAAGCATTAATTAATTATATGATAAAGGATATATTATTATATTTGAATCCAATGCTTACATTATTGAACAACCACACAAAAATATATCTATGATTGTCATAAAATAAAATAATATATACACTATTGACATTGATGATCTTTGTAAAGAAATATATTTTTCGGTTATGAATGACGATGCTTGACTTTAGCATAGGAGATTAGGTCATGCTAGCATGAAACTAATCTCTCAAATCCAATTCAAAGAACTGGTTAGAGGTATCCCTAACATTAAGTTTGTTAAAGATAATATGTGTGATGCTTAATAACTAGGAAAATAAAAAAAAGGTAGTTTCAAATCAAAGAATTAAATAAGCACATCTAGACCTTTGCAATTGATTCATATGGATTTGTTTGGACCAATTGATATAATAAGCCTAGGAAATAGCAAATACGCCTTTATGATTGTAGACGATTATAGTGGATACACTTGGATATACTTCTTGACACATAAAAATGATTGCTTTAGGTATTTTTCTAAGTTTTATAAACTTATTCAAAATAAGAAAGGCATTATGATTTCATCAATTCGGAGTGATCACGGTGGTGAATTTTAAAATCGTGATTTCTAAAATTTCTATGAATCTAATGGATACAACCACAATTTCTCTACTCCAAGAAATCCTCAACAAAATGGAGTAGTAGAAAGAAAAAATAGGAATTTACAAGAAATGGCAAGAACCATCTTAAATGAACATAGCTTATGTAAGTATTTTTGGATCGAAGCCGTTAATACAATATGCTATGTCATAAATATGATTCTAATATGATCATTACTTTCTAAAATTCCTTTTGAATTATAGAATGACAAAAAACCTAATGTTTCATACTTTAAATTTTTTTTTTTGTAAATGTTTTATCTTGAATGAAAAAGATACCTTAGGAAAATTTGATGCAAAATCAGATGAAGGCATTTTTCTAAGTTATTCTTCAATTTAAAAAGTTTTTCATATCTTTAATTAAAGAACTTTGGTCATAGAATAATCTATTTATATTGTCTTTAATGAAGTCTCTGAATTTAAGAAAAATGATCTAAACGATGATATCAATTTTGATGCTTTGAATTTAAATGAACCCTCTTATCCAACTAGTAACTTGGATACATCTTCTTCCAAAATATCCTTACCTAAGGAATGGAAGTATATAGATACTCATCCTAAGGAGCTAATCATAGGAGACACATCAAAGGGGGTTTAAACTCGTTTTTCTTTTAAAAAATTTTATGTCAACGCTGCTTTTCTTTCTCAAATTGAACCAAAATACATTCACGAAGCCTTGAAAGATTATTCATGAGTTATCGTAATGCAAAAAGATTTGAACTACTTTGAGAGAAGTGAGGTGTGGGAGCTTGTATCGAGACCAAATTACCATTTAGTTATTGATACTAAATGGGTCTTTAGAAACAAGTAAGATAAATTTGGTATTGTGGTTAAAAACAAAGCTAGATTAGTGGAAGGGTTTCAACTAAGAAGAATGTATCGATTTGAAGAAACCTTTGCTCTTGTGGCAAGATTAGAAGCTATAAGGATGCTCCTTACCTATGCTAGTAGTAATAATTTTAAACTATTTTAAATGGATGTCAAAAGTGCTTTCCTAAATTGCTTTATTTCCAAAGAAGTGTATATTGAACAACTACCCAGATTTGAGAAATCTTTTTTTTTTAATTATGTGTTTAAGTTAACTAAAGCTCTCTATGGATTAAAACAAGCCTAAGGGCTTGGTATGAGAGACTTAGTTCCTTTCTTATCCAAAATAATTTCTCTAAAGGCAACGTCGATACCATATTATTTATTAAAAATTTTGAACTAATGGGTGAACTAATCTTCTTTTTAGGCTTACAAATCAAATAACTTAGTGATGGTATGTTTCTTAGTCAAACTAAATATGCATTAAATTTGCTAAAACGGTTTAATATGGATGATTCAAAAGCCATAAGCACTCCTATGAGTACCTCCACTAAGTTAGATGTGGGCAAAAGTGGAGAAAGCTTTGATCAAAAAACTTATAGGGGTATGATAGGTAGTTTACTATATCTCACCACAGCTAGATCGGATATCATATTTAGCATAGGCCTTTGTACTAGATTTTAATCTAATCCTAAGCTATCTCATCTTAAAGCCGTTAAAAGAATTCTTAGATACCTTAAAGGAATCTCTAATATAGGATTATGGTATCCAAAATTCGAGAACCTTGAACCGAAAACTCGTCGGAAGAAACCTAGACTTATCAGACTTATTTAGCTTAGTGTATGCCTTAAAATTCGTAGTTAGTACATAATTGGGGTTAGGATTAGGAGGTAATCCTACTAACTCAGTTAGGGGCCAAATGGGCCCATAATTGGACTAATTTGAGCCGAATTCAAGGCCCAACCAGGTTGCTAGACCCTGTCTGGTAGTGGCATCGCTAGACTGGGGCAATGGAATCGCCCAGGAAGCAGTCTCCAGCGATGGTACTGCCCAGACTGGTGGGTGGTACCATCGATAGTTATTAACTACCAAGTGGTGGTACCATCAGAGCTCAGTCTCCGAGAACTCTATCAGGCGGTGGTACCATCAGACTGGGTAGTGGTACTGCCCAGTGTCATAGTATCAGGCTATGGTACTGCCCAATACTGATGGTGGTACTACTAGTACCTTGAAAATCCGGGATGAGACATTTTTTGGCTCCAATTTTGAAGCCATTGGGGCCTATAAATACCCCACCCTTTTTTGCATGAAGGGGCAACAAATTGCAATCAAAGTATGAAAAAAACTCTAAGTGTTGGGGTGTTAAAAGTGTTGTAAAAGTGAGAAGAGTCCTCCTCCTCCCTCTCTTTAGCTTTGTAATCATCCAAGAAGATGTGTGAGGCTTAGAAGGGTTATCTCCTAAACCCGTGAAAAGGAGAAAGTACTGTAAAGATATGGTTGGTCTTAGTCTATTAAAGGAGGACCATTAGTGGATGCCAGCGACCTCAACAGAGGAGGAATTGGAAGTGGATGTAGGTCACAATGACCGAACCACTATAAATTTTGGTGTGTTCTTTCCTTATTGCATATTCTCTTTACTGCATTCAAGTTTACTTAATTGTAAACTGTTCAATCCTCTCTTCTCTACTCATTCAAAGTAAAACAAACAGTTTGTGTGGAAGTCAATTTTTATCGTACGAAAATTTTTGAATCAACGTGATTTTTCTGCTACACTAATTTACCTCCCCCTCAAGTGTTGTTCTTGATCCTAACAAAAATATAATTATGTATCATAAAATTATAACAATCTCAGCATCAATATTTCAAAACATAAATCAAAGCTAATTAAAAAAGAAAGGATCCTACCTCTCATCAGCTATCCTTTCCTCGATATTATCTTCTCGAGAAGTCCTTTCCTCAATCCTCCCATTATTAGGCTTAGTGAGGAATGAGAGAGGAGTAGCCCCCTTTATATAGGAGAAGATGATATCTCCCCGAAAGTTAAGTAATAATTTAATTTTTATTTTTAATTTATTTTTATTTTATTTTCACACACAAGGAAAGTAATATAATATTCATTTCTTATAGTTCACACAAAAAAATTGAATGTAAACTAGTTACTTCCTAAATATCAAATCACTCATTAGGAAATAAATTAATTAATAATTTATTAATTAGTAGAATTTCTAACTTATCTACATGATTAAGGAAACCAAATTTAATTATTTCCATAACTATATTTCCTTAACTATAGTACATAAATATAGAAGTTAATAATAAGATAATACATTATTTATAGTAATTAATTTATGTTAAGGGATAAATTATCGATGATTACATTTTTTTTAGAAAAATTAATACAAATATAAAATAATAATGTATTACCTTATTATTAACTTCTATATTTGTGTACTATAGTTAAGGAAATAATTAAATTTAATTTCCTTAATCAGCAAGATAAGTTAAAAATTCTATTAATTAATAAATTATTAATTAATTTATTTTAAGGGAGAAATTATCTGTGATTACAATATTAATCTAAATGATTGGGTGAGATGTGTTCCACTTTATCTATGACTGTCATATATAAAAAAACAAAGAAAATCTCATGATGTAGAAACATGACCTTTCTTATTTGTTTGAGTAAAAGGCTGTTGTTTTGTGCAAGCAACAAGTTGTATTATAAACTCAAAAACCAATACATTCGGAAGAAAATTATCCTAAAAGCACCTATTTTTGAAGTGCTAAATATTGTGGAAAGTTATGGAGTAGATGTCATTCATAATGTTGCTCTGATTATTTCTTCTCCTGTTGGTACTTGACACCATGTTTTGACTTCAGAAGGTCATCATTGTTGTCAAATCACATAATTGAGCAATCCATGGAACAAGAAAGTGGATCTGTTCCACCCAAAAATAATTTGGTCTAAGGAGAGGATAAATATGTGCACATAATAATGTGTGGTGAGGAAGATGACTTGCGATTTGGGCATGCATTTTTAAGCCAACTTGACTGGGTAAGAGCTGAAATTGATGGTTGCTTATGAGAGATGGCCAATTGAATTCCGAAGCCAAGAATTGCTTTCCCATCAGTTCATCCATAACAGGCCAAACTAAGGATTGTTTGGGGTAGGCCACTCCAGCTCATGAAATAGGGAACACTGAAAGAGAGGGAACTGTTTGATTTGTCCTTCATAAAGCTGAAAAACAAACTGCAGGATTCTTTCAATTATGGAGGCTTTTCACTCGTCCTCAGTACAGGATTCTATAGCTTACATGTGTTGTATGAATCCATCCATTCGTCAAGCTCAATTATATATATATATATATATATATATATATATATATATATATATATATATATATATATATATATATTACATGTGTTGCATGAGTCTGTCCATGTTAGTCCAAAACTGATCTATTAAAATAAATCCTTTATATATATATATATATATATATATATATATATATATATATATATATATATATATATATATATATATATATATATATATATATATATATATATATATATATATATATATATATATATATATATATATATATGAAATCATTCGAAACATATCGGACCAGATTTTTTTTATTCGTGATAACATCCAACTTTGAGTACAGGGAGGAGGAGACGGAGGAAGGACGATGACAGTAATAGTTCATTTATTATGGAGTCCAAGTAGCAGCAAGACTCATTTATTGAATCAGCAGTATCAGTCCAAGAGGTCTAGTTCGGTGCTAGATAAAGTCCGATGGCATCAATCATGGCGCCCGCACGTCCAAAGAAGCCAACGATCTTACCCGAGGCTACAGGAATGGAGAAAGGTTTTCCGCCACTGGAGCCGAAAGGTCCAAAGCTTTCCTTGTTGGTCGTCAGCGTCAGGTTCCTCACCAGAGTGATTTCCCACATCGTATCCACAGACCCCTCGACGCCCACAAGATACTCGTCCTCTTGCAGAGAAATCTAAACAACGAGACTTTCTGTTATTTAGGTGCAACCAATCGATGATGTTAATTCGGAGGAAGATGACGAGGTGGACGAACCGGGTGGGGATCGCCAAGGATGCTACCGAAGAGTTTGGTCTCCTTCTGACCATTACGGGTGAAGGTGATCAGAATGCCGGCGATGACCTCACTGGCGAAAATATCTATCTTGATGATGCGGTCGGCAGCCCCCATGTCCCATTCAGACCCTCCGTTGCCACCCCACGGCCCCACCTTGATCTCTCCCGCCTGCACGCATGGACGATACCATCACGTTATATACCACCATGCATCAAAACCTTGGACAGCAGGAAATGGATAAAGAGAAAGAACCATTTGCATGCAGATATGGAAGTGTCTGTGGACAAGAAGAAGAAGAAGATGACGATGATGATGCACGCCCTTCCTCTGGGACCTATATTACATGGGTGGGACCATAACCATCTTCCTCAAATAAAACGTTAAACGTGTAGTACCTACGTAAACGTGAAACTCGTGATCGTTACATACACAACTGCAACAACACAGTGCATGCAAATAAACGCCATTACGTTATAAACCATGCATCGAACCTTACACAGTGCAACAACACAGACACAACTTGCACAGCAAGAATGTATAAAGAGAACGAACGACGTCACGGAGGCAAAGCCTCATCTCTCACCATTTGTAGACTCCTTTCTTTTGCACAGGAAGAAACTTAGAGAAGACGGTGGATGCTGCACGTCCTCCCTCTGGGAAGAGGATGGGGGTATTTATAGCCCTCCAAGGTTAACATGTGCCTATATAAACGTGAATCTCGTGATCGACCCACATCAGGTTCTGCAAGCGATGAAGTCAAAAGAAACAATTACAAGGGTTGAATTGGAGATGATGATCCCTCTCCATCTCATCCTTCGTAACACTCGGGTGTCGGCCAAGGATGGAAGCTGAGGTACGTAAACGTGAATCTCATGGCTAAGATTGGATGGCTTGGCAAGCATCTACATCGCATATGTCCTTCCATGGCGGAAATGCTAAGCTGCACATTCTGCATGCAGAACCTTAAAGACTTGTGAGCGTCCGAAAGCAATAATTGTGTCTTTTGGTGCATGGCTCCCAATCTTGACTCAAAGGGCCTGAACGTAGCATATAATGCATACTCCCTTGTGCTCGTTCGGTGGACGGTACAGTTTTTAAGTGGTTTATTGGATTGGATGTCAGAATATACCTTCATATTTATATTATCAAAAGAATGTAATTTTTTCATTTCCAATCGTAGTCATTTAATTGTTTTTCTTCCTTCTTTCTTTCTGATTAAGATTAATTAATCTATAATCCTACCTACTTTTCTGATGAGTAAAAAATCATAGGATCTCGAAAACATGCATAAATATAATTTTTTAATTTAAATCGACTCTCTTGATGTAAATATAAGGCACATCACATGGTAATATTTTATTTTTTCCTTCTTTTCTTTTTTCTTGTTGTTTTTTATTTCCCCTTATAACGCAACAACAACAACCCACTGTTTTCTTATTCTGTATGTTTTTTCTCCTAGTTGATGTCTTCCTTTGATTTTTCCCATACAATGGGTCACATATCCTCCAGATTTTTTTTTTTTTACTTCCATTCTTTTGTCTCACCGTTTTTTATTTATCCATATAACGCAGCAACAACAACCCACCTTTTTTTTTTTTTTCCTTCTTTCTGTGCACTTGTTTTTTTTCTTCTGGTTGGTGTCTTTCTTAGGTTTTCCCCCACATATTGGGTTGCATATCCATTTTAGATTTTAATTGTTTCTCTCTATCATTCTTTCATTTTTTTTTTCGCTTCTCCTTATTGTTGAATCTCGGATTTTGATGATGAAGTCAATTATCATTTGTTGTCTAATCTATGTGTTGAGATAAGTGTGCACGATTAACTACGATGAAAGTTAGACAAGCAGCAGGAGTTGCGTCGGAGTCAAGTTTATGATCACGTTGGGAGTTCGAGAGTTCGACGGAAGTTCGGACGGTCGTCGGAGGTTCTACGGGAACAGATCCGAGAAGTCCAGAAGCTTGCCAAGCGAAGCTCGTCGGAACTCGCCAAGTGGATTGTTGCAAGTCCAAGAGTTTGCCGGAAGTCCGCAGGAGCATCACCGAGGGTTCATCGGATGATCGACGGAAGTTCGCCGGAAACTCGCCGGAAGAAGCGAGTGACGCACCGAAGCAAAGCTGCAGAAATTGTCTTAGATTTAATCGTAGTTAGCACGTTGATTAAGTTGGAAATGGGAGGCGATCCCATTAGCTTAATCTTGGGGCAATTGGGCCCCTGAAAAACCGAAATTGGGCCGAATGGAGCTACCCATTCGGACCCTGATTGCACCAGGCGGTGCAACCGCCCCAGCCAGGAGGTGGCACCGCCTGGGCTAAGTCTCCCAACGAGACTGGGCGGTGCAACCGCCCCAGCCAGGAGGTGGCACCGCCTGAGCTCGGTCTTTGAGCTCTGGCAGAGAGGTGCAACCGCCCCTGACAGAGAGGTAGCACCGCCTGAGCTCGGTCTTCGAGCTCTGGCAGAGAGGTGCAACCGCCTCAGTCAGGAGGTGGCACCGCCTGGGGCTCAGTCTCCGAGCCAGACTTGCTAGTCATAGGTGCCCAGCAAGCCAATCACGTGAGTGATGGCACGTGTGACTTGATACAGAATCTTTTTGCTTATTATATTTTGGCATATATCACTTTATAACTATTGCATAAATGCATACATATATTGCGATGTCCTTGGATTTGTGCAATGGGAATCGGATCATGATGAGATCACGATAATGAGATCGATTCACCTTTAAACACATATCCTAAATAATCCCGGTCATAGGTTACTCGAGAGGGACATCGTGATAACCGGATAGACTGGTGTGCTATATACCCGTTCATATGATGGATGCAGCTGGTCTCATAGCTGCTCGTGTAGGGACACTAGGGATACAGTACAGGTGCTCATTGGAGAATGAGTTCACTGATTGATCCGCTTACGGAATGCTGGATGGTTGATGATGCCTTATTGTCAGACAGTGATTCCGTAGTCCTAGTGGTGTATCTGGTCCTTAGACTTGAGACACCAAGGATGTCCTGTATGAGTGCTCCACTCTTTGATACCAGACTTATAGGTTTGGCTGTCCCCAGATCTAGTACAGCTGGTCATTGGGAGTGGTAGTCGACCTTACGAGGGCTATTGAGTGTCGATAGAGGATCATCCACTCTCGGCGTCATGAGAGGAACAGACAAATCCCTGGCCAGGGTCATTCGGGTTGAGAGAGAAAGAGTTCTCCGGGAGAATCCGATTAGAGCGAGACTCGAGTAGAAACCGTATGGGTCTGACAGCACCATGCTCGATATACGGTCTCTGGGAAATTAGATGGATGAGGGACTATAGGTACATGGTAACTGAGGACAGACAGGTCCAATGGATTGGATTCCCCTGTATCGTCTGGGGACTACGGCGTAGTGGCCTAGTATGTCCGTAGTCGATGAGTCGAGTGAATTATTACAGAGATAATAATTCACTGAGTTAGAAGGAGTTCTGACAGGTATGACTCACGACCAGCTCGATATTGGGCCTAGAGGGTCACACACATATGGTAGGCATTGCGATGAGTAGAGGTTCGGATATGAGATATCCGACGGAGCCCTTGTCTTATTGGATGCAGATCCAATACCCACTAGGGAAGGACCCATTAGGGTTTGACACGGGATCTCTATAAATAGGAGGGATTCACAGCCTCATAGGCTAGAGTCTTTGCTTGCCTTTCCTATTCTCCTCTCCCTCTCCACCTCAGAGTAGGCCTGGAGTTTTGAGGAGCGTCGTCGCAACCCTGCTGTGTGGATCACCGCTAGAGAGGAGGACGCTTGACCTCCTTCACCCTCTCTTAAGGATCTGCAAGGAAACAAGGATATACGATCTCCCTAGGTAACACAATCTCTATACGCAGTTTTATGTTTCGCGGATTTTTCGCACCAATCTTCGCACGACGACGAACATCTTTTTGGGAATCGGGGATTTTGTTTTCTTGTTCTTCCGCTGCGCATGTTATGTCGCCCCCATTAATTTCCCAACAGTGGTATCAGAGCCAGGTTGTTCGTGCGAATGATTGGTTTTGAACTGTGTGTGTTGTGTTTAGGAAGAATTTTGACATCAAAATCGTTGACGCAAAAGCGAGGAAGGGCAGCAACTGTTGCTGCCCTCGATCTGCATGCCTGCAGCCACCCGCAGCGGCAGCCGCAGCCAGGTAGCACAGCGCCGGCGCATGCGCAAGCGCTGTGCCTGCAACAGCCGGCCGGCGGTCTGCTTGCAGCAGGCGCCTGCAGCCACTGAGCCCGCGGGCAGAGGCGCCGTGGGGCAGCAGCGCGGGCTGAGGCACCGCAGGGCAGCGGCGCCTGTGGCCGCTGCTCCCACGGGCAAAAACGCCCGCGGGGGCGCCCACCTACAGCGGCAACGCCGCCAGTGGGCGTGCCGCCCGCAGGCGAGGGCAGCGCCCCGCCCCTCGCCGCACAGGCCGCCGCCGGCAGGGTGGCGGCGGCGGCAGCAGCGAAAGGGAGAGAGGACATTAGGGTTTTCTAGGCAAAAGATAGTTTTGCCCCTCGAAATTTGAGAAATTCCAGTTTCTGTCTTTTGCCCAAATTACGAAAATACCCTTAGGAATTGAGAAATTCCCTACATGTCCATGATTTCAGAAAAATATTAATTAATTAAAAGGTTTAGTTGATTATTATTTTATTATTATCTAGTAGTCCTACATGATGATGATTATTTATACATGTGATGTATGATGTGTGGACGGATGATCATGGACCGTGTGATGTGTGTACTTGTGATTATTATTATTGAGGTCTGCGATCCTCCATTATATTTCTCGTTTATTATCGGGCCTGCGTGCCTATGATTAAGTTATAATCACATGAGGAGGCGCAGCGGGAGCGTGGATGCGATAGCGGGACCCATGAGACGGACGATAGTGATGCATGGAGATGCATCAAGATGTCGACGGAACCGACGAGGACGAGATGGACGATCACAGGGCATGGAGATGCACCGTTGCACACATAGATCTTGATGTGAGTGATTAGGCCTATTGGCTCGGGCCTAATCATATTAGGTTGTGGTCCATGATCATCTGATGTGATTGCTTATACATATACTAGATATGTATATATATTTGCATGCGATGTAGATATATATTAAATATGTATATGTGTGACATGTCATATTAGGACACCAAATTATAGAAACATCTCTCGATAATATTAAGTCGGTAAACGTGAGGCAATTAGATTGACCCACGTGGTCTTCCATCGTTATGAGTAGGAATCGATTCCCGGTGTAGGTTGAGTTGGTCGAGTCCCTCGAGACTCACCTATATCGCGATTCGCTATCTTGCTTACGACATAGAGATGTCACCGGTGACCTGAGGGCATGGTATGCTTGGTCGAGTCCCTCGAGGGTATATCATCAAATCAGACTCATCTTGTAACGAAGGTGTTGACTTAACCGAGCATCATGGTTGGTCGAGTCCCTCGAGGCCATGGTGATTCGGAGGCCGAACAGGACGGGAATCACAAGGAGTTGTGATCGGCAAGAGTTGCCTACCTTTTAGGCTTAGTGTGATTGGTCGAGTCCCTCGAGGTTACACTAAGACGCTGATTAGATCCTGATCCCCACTAGAAGTCTGCCGGAGACTTCCGTTTTACGTGCTGAGGGTGTCGCGTGACTCGATAGTAAAATAGTGGGAGCATATTAAGATAGAAGTCCATATCTTGATAGTTTATTTCTTGCAAAATCTGCATGTTATTCATTTCTGCTACATCTTTATTTTCAAAAAATGTCGCTTTCAAATCCCTTACGTGGCATACTTGATGTCAACCGCCTCACTGGTCCAAATTATACGGATTGGCTCCGTAACTTGAGAATTGTTCTCACAGCGGAGAAAATCATGTACGTCCTTGATACAGTGATGCCTACGCCCGAAGAAGGGGCAAACGAGGATGAGATCGCTCGCTACGTGAAGTACATTGATGACTCCGCTCTTGCTCAGTGCTATATGTTGGGCTCTATGACTCCTAAGTTACAGAGACAACATGAAAAGATGGATGCCAGATCCATTCTCCTACATGTTCGCAAATTGTTTGAGGAACAGGGAAGGACTCAACGATATGAGATATCCAAGAGCCTTTTCCGCGCTAGGATGACTGAGGGGACACCGGTTCAGAACCATGTCCTAAAGATGATTGAGTGGATAGAGAAACTCACAGGTCTAGGAATGGTCCTAGAGGATAACTTGTGTGTGGACATTGTGCTTTAGTCCCTACTAGATTCCTTTTCACAGTTCATAATGAATTTTAATATGAACAAGCTTGAGGTGACTCTCCCAGAGCTCCTCAATATGTTGAGGGAGGCAGAGAGTACTATTAAGAAATAGAAGTCAGTTCTCTACACTGGTGAGACCAGAAAGAAAAGGAAAGCAGAAAGGTCCCTTAAGAAGGGAAAGGGCAAGGGCAGACCAGGTAAAGCAAAAGTTGCTAAGAAAGACCCAGTAAAGGACAAAGGCCAATGCTTCCACTGTGGTAAAGATGGGCACTGGAAGAGGAACTGCAAAGAGTACCTTGCAGAAAGGGCGAAACAAAAGCTTGATGAAGCTTCAAGTACATTCATGATTAGTCTCCATTTGTCAGACTCTTATGATAACACATGGGTATTGGATACCGGTAGTGCTTATCATATATGCAATTCGTTGCAGGTTCTGGCAAGGCCTAGGAGACTAGAGAGAGGCGAGATGGACCTCAAGATGGGTAATGGAGCAAAAGTTGCTGTATTAGCTGTTGGCGAGGTCTCCCTACATCTGCCTAATGGAGCTTTTATTGCATTAGATGCATGTTATTTTGTTCCTTCTATTATCAAAAACATTATCTCTATTTCATGTTTAATAATTAGTGGATATAAATTTGTTTTTGAGAACAATGGTTGTTCAATATTATTAGATGATAAGATCATCACAAAAGGAACATTGCATAATGGTTTATTTATGTTAGACACTACTCCACATATCATGAATGTAAATGTGTCTAAGAGGAAACGAGATAAAGTGAACAGTGCATACCTGTGGCATTGTAGGCTAGGTCACATCCATGAAAAAAGGATTCAAAAGTTACTAAATGATGGATATCTAGATCCATTCGACTACGTGTCATATGCAACTTGTGAACCTTGTATTCGTGGAAAATTGACCAACTCTCCATTTAGTGGAATTGGAGAGAGAGCCACTGAGTTGTTGGAACTCATACATAGTGATGTATGTGGACCCATGTCAACTCATGCCATTGGAGGTTACTCCTACTTCATTACATTTACTGATGATTTCTCAAAGTATGGATATGTGTACTTAATGAAGTACAAGTCCGAGGCCTTTGAGAAATTCAGAGAGTATAAGAATGAGGTGGAGAACCAGACTGGAAAGAGTATCAAAACTCTTCGATCAGATCGAGGAGGTGAGTACTTAAGTACAGAGTTTACTCAGTTCCTCAAGGACCATGGGATATTATCCCAATGGACACCTCCTTATACACCTCAGCTCAATGGTGTCTCTGAAAGGAGAAATCGTACATTATTAGATATGGTACGGTCCATGATGAGTTTCGCTGACCTACCCATCTCATTCTGGGGATATGCCCTAGAAACCGCAGCTTACCTTCTGAACAGAGTTCCAACTAAGTCGGTAGTGTCTACACCATATGAGATATGGAAAGGGAAGAAGCCTGATCTTAAGGTTGTTAAGATTTGGGGCTGCCCAGCCCACGTTAAAAGACACAACCCCGATAAGTTAGAATCAAGGATAGAGCGATGCAAATTTGTGGGATACCCCAAGGAAACTTGTGGGTATAATTTCTATCATCTCGAGGACCAAAAGGTCTTTGTAGCTAAGAGAGCAGTGTTCCTTGAGAAGGAACACATTCTTGGCGGAGACAGTGGGAGAATGATAGAGTTGAGCGAGGTTGGAGAACCAAGCTCAAGCACCACTCTACAGCCCGAGTCTATTCAGGTACCTAATACACAAGTATCAACTTTACGCAGGTCTGATAGAGTATTCCATCCTCCTGAGAGATATGTGGGACATATTAGAGGAGAGGATGTAGAGGATATTGATCCTTAGACCTACGAGGAGGCTATTATGAGTATAGACTCCGGGAAGTGGCAAGAAGCCATGAATTCTAAGATGGATTCTATGTACTCCAATAAGGTTTGGAACCTAGTTCATGCGCCCGAAGGTATTGTACCCATCGGTTGCAAGTGGATCTTTAAGAAAAAGATCGGAGTAGATGGAAAGGTAGAGACCTATAAAGCAAGGCTAGTGGCTAAGGGGTATCGTCAAAGGCAAGGTGTTGACTACGACGAAACCTTCTCACCCTTAGCAATGCTAAAATCCATCAGAATTCTATTGGCTATTGCAGCACACTATGATTATGAGATCTGGCAGATGGATGTGAAAACTGCATTCCTCAATGGGAACCTCGAGGAGGAGGTGTATATGATGCAACCTGAGGGATTCGTGTCCAAGAACTGCCCAGATAAGGTGTGTAGGTTGCTTAGATCCATTTATGGACTAAAGCAAGCTTCCCGAAGTTGGAACATAAGATTTGATGAGGCAATCAGATCTTATGACTTCGTTAAGAACGAAGATGAGCCTTGTGTATACAGAAAGGTAAGTGGGAGCGCTATCACCTTTTTGGTGTTATATGTGGATGACATCCTCATCATTGGAAATGATGTAAGAATGCTATCCACAGTAAAGGCTTGGTTATCTAGACACTTCTCCATGAAGGACTTAGGGGAAGCATCCTATATCTTGGGGATTAGAATCTATAGAGATAGATCCAAAAGGATGCTTGGCTTGTCCCAGTCCCGGTACATAGAAACCATTGTCAAAAGGTTTGGCATGGAAAATTCCAAGAGAGGTCTCATACCGATGAGACATGGGATATCGCTTTCTACGAGTATGTCCCCAAAGACTCCAGAAGAAAGGGCAAACATGAATATGATACCTTATGCCTCAGCAATAGGGTCTATCATGTATGCCATGCTATGTACTAGGCCTGATATAGCGCATGCTCTGAGTGTCACGAGCAGGTATTAGGCGGATCCAGGCTTGGAGCACTGGAAAGTAGTAAAGTGTATCCTTAAGTACTTGAGAAGGACTAAGGATCTTTTACTAGTATATGGAGGTAATAGCCTTAAGATTAAAGGCTACACTAACTCAAGTTTTCAGTCTGATGTCGATGATAGCAAGTCAAATTCAGGGTATGTGTACACCTTGAATGGAGGAGCAGTGTGCTGGAAGAGTTCCAAGCAAGATACCACTGCTGACTCGACCACAGAGGCGGAGTACATTGCTGCATCAGATGCAGCAAAGGAGGGAGTCTGGTTGAAGAAGTTCATTACAGATTTGGGAGTCGTGCCGGGTAGCGAGAAGCGGATCTCCCTATATTGCGACAACAACGGGGCGATTGCTCAAGCAAAGGAACCTAGGTCTCATAAAAAATCTAAGCATGTTCTGAGGAGGTTCCACCTTATCAGAGAGATCGTAGCCCGAGAAGATGTAGCAGTGGAAAGAGTTCCATCCGAAGATAACATTGCAGATCCACTGACAAAGCCGTTGTCTCAGATTGTCTTTGAGCGTCACAGGGGTCTGATGGGGATCAGACACATAGGTGATTGGCTTTAGGTCAAGTGGGAGATTGCTAGTCATAGGTGCCCAGCAAGCCAATCACGTGAGTGATGGCACGTGTGATTTGATACAGAATCTTTTTGCTTATTATATTTTGGCATATATCACTTTATAACTATTGCATAAATGCATACATATATTGTGATGTCCTTGGATTTGTGCAATGGGAATCGGATCGTGATGAGATCACGATAATGAGATCGATTCACCTTTAAACACATATCCTAAATAATCCCGGTCATAGGTTACTCGAGAGGGACATCGTGATAACCGGATAGACTGGTGTGCTATATACCCGTTCATATGATGGATGCAGCTGGTCTCATAGCTGCTCGTGTAGGGACACTAGAGATACAGTACAGGTGCTCATTAGAGAATGAGTTCACTGATTGATCCGCTTACGGAATGCTGGATGGTTGATGATGCCTTATTGTCAGACAGTGATTCCGTAGTCCTAGTGGTGTATCTGGTCCTTAGACTTGAGACACCAAGGATGTCCTGTATGAGTGTTCCACTCTTTGATACCAGACTTATAGGTTTGGTTGTCCCCAGATCTAGTACAGCTGGTCATTGGGAGTGGTAGTCGACCTTACGAGGGCTATTGAGTGTCGATGGAGGATCATCCACTCTCAGCGTCATGAGAGGAATATCCTATGTGTTCTTGCTCAGACAAATCCCTGGCCAGGGTCATTCGGGTTGAGAGAGAAAGAGTTCTCCGGGAGAATCCGATTAGAGCGAGACTCGAGTAGAAATCATATGGGTCTGACAGCACCATGCTCGATATACGGTCTCTGGGATATTAGATGGATGAGGGACTATAGGTACATGGTAACCGAGGACAGACAGGTCCAATATATTGGATTCCCCTGTATCATCTGGGGACTACGGCGTAGTGGCCTAGTACATCTGTAGTCGATGAGTCGAGTGAATTATTACAGAGATAATAATTCACTGAGTTAGAAGGAGTTCTGACAGGTATGACTCACGACCAGCTCGATATTGGGCCTAGAGGGTCACACACATATGGTAGGCATTGCGATGAGTAGAGGTTCTGATATGAGATATCCGACGGAGCCCTTGTCTTATTGGATGCAGATCCAATACCCACTAGGGAAGGACCCATTAGGGTTTGACACGGGATCTCTATAAATAGGAGGGATTCACAGCCTCATAGGCTAGAGTCTTTGCTTGCCTTTCCTATTCTCCTCTCCCTCTCCACCTCAGAGTAGGCCTGGAGTTTTGAGGAGCGTCGTCGCAACCCTGCTGTGTGGATCACCGCTAGAGAGGAGGACGCTTGACCTCCTTCACCCTCTCCTAAGGATCTGCAAGGAAATAGGGATATACGATCTCCCTAGGTAACACAATCTCTATACGCTGTTTTATGTTTCGCGGATTTTTCGCACCAATCTTCGCACGACGACGAACATCTTTTTGGGAATCGGGGATTTTGTTTTCTTGTTCTTCCGCTGCGCATGTGATGTCGCCCCCATTGATTTCCCAACAAGACTCAGGCAGTGCAACCGCCCCTGACAGAGAGGTGCAATCGCCTAGGCTCAGTCTTCGAGCTCTGCCAGGCGGTGCAACCGCTCCAGTCAAGAGGTGCAACCGCTTGATCCCGGAATTTCGGGATTTGATCGTTTTGAGCTCCAAATTTGAACTGGGTTGGGGCCTATAAATACCCTACCCATTCAGCACTGAAAAGATACAGACCTACATAGATCTACACCGAAATCTTGATCTTTTCTGTGATTCCTGAGCTCAAAATTATTGTAAAAGCCCAAAAGTTCTCCTCCCTCTGTTCTTCAAGTTTTGAGTTGTAAAGAGAGGAGAGAAAGGTTCTGTAAGGGTTGTCTCCTGAGCCCATCAAAAGGAGTGAAACTGTAAAAGGGCAGTTGGCCTTCGCCTATTGAAGGAAGGCCTCTAGTTGACGTCGGTGACCTCGTCGGTGGAGGAAGCCAAAAGTGGAGTAGGTCAGGACTGACCGAACCACTCTAAATCTTTAGTTTGCTTTTATTTTGAGCACTTTTTCATTACTGCAAACCTCTTACATAGCTACTGCTCTCTACGCTTTTACGAACAAGTTTCTAAGTTCTGATCTTTCCGAATCTGCATTCAGACGTAAATCGGTGTCTTCGTACGATCTTTACATTGCAGTTTACGTTTACGTTTTGATTCTATTTATAACTGCAAACTGTCTTCTGCGCTTTTGCGAACGAGTTTCTAAGTTCAGATCTTTTCGAAACTATGTTTTAGACGTAAACTGCAAAAACTGCGTTTTAGACGCAAACTGCGTTTTAGACGCAAACTGCGTCTAGACGTAATACTGCGTTTAGACGTAAACTGTGCAAACTGTGTTTAGACGTAAAACTGTGTTTTAGACGTAAACTATTTTTAAACGTAAAACTACGTTTAGACGTAAAACTGCGTTTAGACGGAAACTGCGTTTAGACGTAAAACTGCGTTTTAGACGTAAACTGAGTTTAGACGCAAACTACGTTTAGACGTAAAACTGCGTTTAGACGTAAAACTGCGTTTAGACGCAAACTACATTTAGACGCAAATTGCGTTTAGACGTAAACTGTGTTTAGACGTAAACTGCGCTCAATCTTAAGTAATATTAGAATCGGCTTTTACATCAAAATCGTTTTTATCGAACGAACGCAACTTTCGTTTTTAATCTCTTAGTGCTCTCGATCCTAACAATTGGTATCAGAGCAAGGTTAACTCTCTAACGGATTAAAACCCTAGAGAGATGGCATACGCCGGAAACCAAGAGGGGCATTCTATTACGCGTCCACCCATGTTCAGTGGGATGGACTACACCTACTAGAAGACCCGATTGAGGATCTTTCTTATTTCTATGGATTTTGAACTGTGGAATCTTGTCGAAAATGGATTTTCGAAGTCTTCTCTTCCAATGATCGATTGGAATGATTTGGAGAAGAAGGCTTTCGCTCTTAATGCAAAGGCTATGAATGCCTTATTTTATGCACTTGATAAAAACGAGTTTAACCGTGTTTCAACTTGTGAAACTGCATTTGATATTTGGCACACACTCGAAGTGACTCATGAAGGCACAAGTAGAGTGAAAGAGTCAAAAATCAATCTGCTGTTACATTCTTTCGAACTTTTCCGGATGAAACCGAGTGAAACCATTGGCGACATGTTTACCCGTTTCACGGATGTCGTCAATGGTCTAAAAGGACTCGGAAAAAGCTTTTCGGATTTTGAGCTCGTAAATAAGATACTAAGATCCCTTCCTAAGAGTTGGGATCCTAAAGTCACTGCTATTCAAGAGGCAAAAGATCTACGCAACTTCCCTCTTGAAGAACTAATCGAGTCGTTAATGACCTACGAAATAACTTGTAAAGCTCATGAAGAGCAAGAAGACATCCTTCCAAAGAATAGGAAGGATATGGCACTCAAAACTTCAGAATGCCACTTGAGAGAAAACTCGAGTGATGAGGATTGTGATGATGACTTGGCACTTCTAATAAGAAAATTTAAAAAATTCTTTAAAAGAAACAAGTTTAAGAATGACGCAAAAAGGCCTGAACCCAAGAAGGACCAAGTTATTTGCTATAAATGCAAAAAGCCGGGACACTACAAAAGTGACTGTCCCCAAGTCAAAAGGAGAACATCAAAGAAGAAGGCGCTTCAAGCAACATGGGATGACTCGAGCGCATTCGAAGAAGAGGAGTCCAACACCGAGCAAGTTGCTCATTATGCCTTAATGGCCATCGGAGATGAGGTAACAGATTTAATTGATGAAGATTTACCTTATCATGAATTATTAAATGCTTTCCATGAATTGTTTGATGAATGTAAAACAATTAGTAGAAAATATAAATTGCTAAAAAAGGAGCATGATAGTCTTATTTGCAATTTCGATAAGTTAAATGCTGAACATCATGATAGTTTAAGCTCATGTATAAAATGCCATAATCTAGAAACCTTCCAAAAGGAAAACGTGTTACTTAAGGACACCTTGAAGAAATTCGAGGTTGGTAGCAAGTCATTGAACATGATTCTTACGAACAAGGGTCACGTTCCAAAAAGAAGTGGAATTGGATTCGTGAGAAGTCCTCACCAAAATCCAACCACCTTCATAAAATGCTCCATCTTACATGTTCGACATCAAGACAAATGTAACTTCTGTTGTAAATTTGGACACAAGACACATTGTTGTCTATTCAAGAAAATAAGTCCAAACAAATTGATTTGGGTTCCTAAAGGAACCATGATAAATTCTATGCAACATGATAGACAATTTAGATCTATTTGTGAGGCACCCAAAAGCAAATGGGTACCTAAAAATCATCCCTTCCTATAAAAACATTAAAATTTTAGGCTGGAGCAAGAAATAATATTCTGCTCCTTGATAGTCATAACCCAAGAGTCAAAAAGGAACTCGCAACACTTAAATAACAAGTGGAAGTTATGAAATCACAAATGCGATTTGGATACAACCTTATTTGACTTTTAAGAATTAGAAACATATGATTCCCAAATTCACATATCCCCTTGATCTTCGAACCCGTCAATTTTATCATCTACGAATCAATTCTTGTATCATGAAGAAACTAAATATGTCATGAACTTAAAAGGGATACCAAACAAACTATCAACATGTGTACGACATGAGGAGTATGCACGTTAAAAGATCTATCTTGATCGTACAAGAGCTTCTTCCTTAAAATAAAAACTCATACGAAATCACGTAAGAAACGTTAATTGCTCTGAATGAAAAACTCTCCTCAAAGCAAAGGCTCCCTGATCAAATCATGTTAAGTGCTCACTGGCTGCAGGCAGTGGCACCTCTCCAGCTGGCGGTGGCACCTCCAGCTACCACGGGTTGCCAGCGGTTGCATCGCTCCAGCAAGAGGTGCAACCGCCCGCAACTCTGCCTTTTTAACCCACGCTAGGGCCGGCGGTGGAACCGACCCCAACTCACTCCCATTCCCTCCTCTACTCTTCCAAGTCTCCTCCATTCTCATTTCACTCCTCTAAGCTTCCCAAATACCTTCGATTTCGGAGCAAAACATCAAGAATCCTTCCCTCTCTTGAAGATTTCACTAAGGTACTCTCTAAGAAGCCCTTAAATTCTGTTTTGTTCTTCATTTACTCTTGCTCATCATCATCCCTCTAAAACAGCAGTAGTTATGGGATCTAGAAGATCCTCAAGGGACAAGGGAAAGAGGAGATTAGTAGAAGAGTTTGATTTCACCCTTTTTGATTCAAAAAACCATGCTGAAAAATTTCCCTCTTTCGAACTTAGAAGTATCAATAAGGGAAAATACATAGATCTGAATGAACTAAGAGACTTAGAGATAATCCAATGGTTTGCAAACCTAGATCTACTTCCAATATTGCAAATTAAAGAACCCATCTATCCAAGACTAGTTAGATTGTTTTACAACAACATACAAATAGATGATGAAGAAAGAATGTCCACCTATCTCTTAGGACAACCCATTTCAATCACTGATAGATTCATCTGTGATATAATAGGCATTCCCATGAAAAGCATAGGACTTTACTTTAGAGGATCATGGGATGATGAAACTATTGGAACATCCTATGTTGAAGCGTTAGAAACAATCTTTAACAATCCCAACTTAGCATTTGTTCCTAAAAGTTGTGAACATCTACTACCTTTAATCACTAAGATTCTTCATCATATCCTGACTAGCATAATTCTTCCTAAACAATACCATCATGATGAAGTGAGTCAATTAGAATTGGGAACTATGTATTTGATTATGAAGGGCAATGACA
Organism: Musa acuminata AAA Group; assembly: GCF_036884655.1. NCBI lineage: Eukaryota > Viridiplantae > Streptophyta > Magnoliopsida > Zingiberales > Musaceae > Musa > Musa acuminata. Next base: position 41,691,243 of record NC_088334.1, read on the forward strand.
TCTGTCATGGTTATCTTATCCAACAAAACATGCTAGAATTATCTAAGAAAGACATGATGCTCCCATATGGTGGTATAATCACTAGAATAATGAAAGCTTACGACATTCTAATACCACCAGAAGAAGAAGTAATGAAAGTAGATAGATTTAGCATAATAAACAAAAATCTACTTCACCGACTAAGATGTAATTATAGAAACGGTAACTGGGTTAGAATGCCAAGAAGAACTGATCCCCCTCAACCTGAACCAAAACCGGAAACACCAGTATTTAGGGGTACCCAATCTCCTCCAATCTGTCCCTTTAAGGAAATACATCCAGTTGAGCAAACTCATACATCATCCGTCGAAGATATTGGGATTCGGATGGACCAATTCGAACAGAGACAAGAACGGATTGAACAACGACAAGATCAAATCCTATCTGAGCTGCAGCAAATTCATAATCAATTTGACTCCTTGTTTAGGCACTTTAATTTTCCACCTCATGAATGAACTTGTATGAACGGTTGTTGTTGTAAACTCCTTATGTTACTCACCATAATGTGCTTTGTCATGATCTCTGATATGTTGTATAAATCTATCGTGGTAAACTTATGTTTTGTGCCCTGTGATTGAATGGTTATCTCGGATTTTTATGGTATCATTTTTTTATTTTTTTTGGGTAAGTGATATGGAATGTTGTGCTAAAAGTTTTGAACAATTTGATTTCATAAGAAGAGAATTAGGAATGTTGATGTGTCCGAATAAATAAATTAGTCAAAATTATTTTTCGGACTTTATTGAATGATCAACTCACTTGATTACCATTACATAACATGTGTTGAAATGTTTTGTCTTCATGATAATATCTTGTCCGAATGCATCTCATTATTCGAATGTTATAAATCAGATTTTCTCATACACTTTCATGAAAAATAAGTTTCTGAAATAGATTTGATGAAGTGATTCCTGTGTATGTATTCCATCTTGCAATATCTTTGCGTATACAATGGATTATAACAAAAAGGGGAAGAAGTATTCAAAGCATATCTATGTAAAATTTCTCTATAAGCTTGCTAATATTATTTTCCTGGTATCACAATTACCATGCTTTTTGTTGATGACAAAGGGGGAGAAATATATGAATTGATAAACACTGCCATGATTATGCCTATGTCATACTTCCATCACCGAGAAATACTTGCTATAGTTTGCATTGATTATGCCATCCTTGCATCACCAAGAGATATATGAACATGTGCTATAGTTTGCATTATGCCTTGAGTTGATATCTTACCATGTGAAGAAAATGCAAAACTTGCTAGAATATTTGAAGTGTGTGCATCATGTAATAATGCTTCACAACTTTATATGATAATGTTCAACTGCATGATGAATAGTTACAAACACAATCATACAAACTTGATGATGTATGTCAAGCCTTGACATCATCCTTGAAGAGATACATCATGATGGGAGTATTGATAAGTTTAACTGATCTAACTTAACAATACGTCACTTGAATTCTTAGGTCTTGAATTCAAGGTTGACTTATCTCAACTATGGCATATAGACAGGGGGAGTTAAGGATAACTCCATTATCAATTGATTGTCATCATCAAAAAGGGGGAGATTGTTGAATCTCGGATTTTGATGATGAAGTCAATTGTCATTTATTGTCTAATCTATGTGTTGAGATAAGTGTGCAGGATTAACTACGATGAAAGTTAGACAAGCAGTAGGAGTTGCGCCGGAGTCAAGTTTATGATCACGTTGGGAGTTCGAGAGTTCGACGGAAGTTCGGACGGTCGTCGGAGGTTCTGCGGGAACAGATCCAAGAAGTCCAGAAGCTTGCCAAGCGAAGCTCGTCGGAACTTGCCAAGTGGATCGTCGCAAGTCCAAGAGTTTGCCGGAAGTCCGCAGGAGCATCACCGAGGGTTCATCGGATGATCGACGGAAGTTCGCCGGAAACTCGCCGGAAGAAGCGAGTGACGCACCGAAGCAAAGCTGCAGAAATTGTCTTAGATTTAATCGTAGTTAGCACGTTGATTAAGTTGAAAATGGGAGGTGATCTCATTAGCTTAATCTTGGGGCAATTGGGCCCCTGAAAAACTGAAATTGGGCCGAATGGAGCTACCCATTCGAACCCTGATTGCACCAGGCGGTGCAACCGCCCCAGCCAGGAGGTGGCACCGCCTAAGCTCGGTCTTCAAGCTCTGGCAGAGAGGTGCAACCGCCTCAGTCAGGAGGTGGCACCGCCTGGGGCTCAGTCTCTGAGCCAGACTCAGGCGGTGCAACCGCCTGGGCTCAGTCTTCGAGCTCTGCCAAGCGGTGCAACCGCCTGATCCCGGAATTCCGGGATTTGATCGTTTTGAGCTCCAAATTTGAACTGGGTTGGGACCTATAAATACCCTACCCATTCAGCACTGAAAAGATACAGACCTACATAGATCTATACCGAAATCTTGATCTTTTCTGTGATTCTTGAGCTCAAAATTATTGTAAAAGCCCAAAAGTTCTCCTCCCTCTGTTCTTCAAGTTTTGAGTTGTAAAGAGAGGAGAGAAAGGTTCTGTAAGGGTTGTCTCCTGAGCCCATCAAAAGGAGTGAAACTGTAAAAAGGCAGTTGGCCTTCGCCTATTGAAGGAAGGCCTCTAGTTGACGTCGATGACCTCGTCGGTGGAGGAAGCCAAAAGTGGAGTAGGTCAGGACTGACCGAACCACTCTAAATCTCTGGTTTGCTTTTATTTTGAGCACTTTTTCATTACTGCAAACCTCTTACATAGCTACTGCTCTCTGCGCTTTTACGAACAAGTTTCTAAGTTCTGATCTTTCCGAATCTGCATTCAGACGTAAATCGGTGTCTTCGTACGATCTTTACATTGCAGTTTACGTTTACGTTTTGATTCTGTTTATAACTGCAAACTGTCTTCTGCGCTTTTGCGAACGAGTTTCTAAGTTCAGATCTTTTCGAAACTACGTTTTAGACGTAAACTGCGGAAACTGCGTTTTAGACGCAAACTGCGTCTAGACGCAAAACTGCGTTTAGACGTAAACTGTGCAAACTGTGTTTAGACGTAAAACTATGTTTTAGACGTAAACTATTTTTAAACGTAAAACTATGTTTAGACGTAAAACTGCGTTTAGACGCAAACTACGTTTAGACGTAAAACTACGTTTTAGACGTAAACTGAGTTTAGAAGAAACTACGTTTAGACGTAAAACTGCGTTTAGACGTAAAACTACGTTTAGACGCAAACTACATTTAGACGCAAATTACGTTTAGACGTAAACTGTGTTTAGACGTAAACTGCGCTCAATCTTAAGTAATATTAGAATCGGCTTTTACATCAAAATCGTTTTTATCGAACGAACGCAGCTTTCGTTTTTAATCGCTGAAAGATTTCCGCTGCACTAATTCACCCCCCCCCCCCCTCTTAGTGCTCTCGATCCTAACACTTATAATGTACCAACAATAAATATATATTCCCTCTGATAATTTTTTATTAACAACCTCATAAGAGTGGCCAACATAGCCTCTATAATGTTCGAAAGCAAGCAAGGCCATGTTGGGAACATAAAAAATATGCACTAAAAGTATAAAACATATTTAAATGTACTTTGATGGTTGATAAATTTTCTTCAAATCTTATTTAGTTTGGTTGTTGCATTGCAAATATCCAAATGCGAAATTTTTAAAATATCCTATGATATTCTCTAAAAACATTAGATTATCATTATATAATAGAAATCACAATCCTCAATTTCTCTCCCATTTTCTTGATTTCTATTGTCGCTAACACCTCTCACTTGTCTTATATAAGAAATATTATTTATATATTTTTTAAATATTTTATTTTTTGATTGTATTTTATATTTTTCATATACATGGATGAGACATAAAATTTTGTAATATTACATAAATAAATAAATTTTATTTATTTAAACAAAAATATGTATTTATTTTTAATACATATGAAAAATATTAGAAGGATAAATTTTATTACATAATATTTAATGAACATTTAAAATATAATATTACCAAATAATATTTATGACAATGTATATTTAAGATATAATTTTAATCTATTATTTATCAAATACTCAAGACATTCCAATTACTATATATTAAATATATATTTCCAAACATAATCACAACACAATCAAACATGCATATCATAAACGAACGTACAGTAAAGAAAAACGAGAGAAGGACTTCTCTTAGAGATGTGTTAATTGAGTGGGAGAAGAAGAAAGAGAGAGCAGAGAAGCGATAAAAGAGAAAAACAAAACGAAGAAAACCAGGCTTCCTCCAATCTTCTCCAACTCCTCTTCTTAGTTCCAGAGAGAGAGAGAGGAGGAGGAAAGCCTCTCACCATTAGAGATGTGGAGTAGTACGTGTACTTAGGACTCGTTGTCCTCCATAAGGGATGGGTTGGGGGTCTTTATAGGCTATTCATCTATAGCTTATAAGTCCATCCATTCGTCAAGCTCAATTATATGTGTAGACAATACCCAGAAGTCAAACTTCACATTACGTATCCTGTCCACGTTAGTCCAAAGCTAGTCTTTCCTTAGCTGGGAGTCTTAATATATATATTTTATTAAGTACATGGAGGAGGAAACCTATCAAACTGGGCCCTTATTTATTTTATTCATGATAACATCCAACTTTGAGTACATGGAGGAGGAGACGGAGGGAGGACGACGACAGTAACAGTTCATTTCAGTTCATTTATTATGGAGTCCAAGTAGCAGCAAGACTCATTTATTGAAGCAGCAGTATCAGTCCAAGAGGTCTAGTTCGGTGCTAGATAAAGTCCGATGGCATCAATCATGGCGCCCGCACGTCCAAAGAAGCCAACGATCTTACCCGAGGCTACAGGAATGGAGAAAGGTTTTCCGCCACTGGAGCCGAAAGGTCCAAAGCTTTCCTTGTTGGTCGTCAGCGTCAGGTTCCTCACCAGAGTGATTTCCCACATCGTATCCACAGACCCCTCGACGCCCACAAGATACTCGTCCTCTTGCAGAGAAATCTAAACAACGAGACTTTCTGTTATTTAGGTGCAACCAATCGATGATGTTAATTCGGAGGAAGATGACGAGGTGGACGAACCGGGTGGGGATCGCCAAGGATGCTACCGAAGAGTTTGGTCTCCTTCTGACCATTACGGGTGAAGGTGATCAGAATGCCGGCGATGACCTCACTGGCGAAAATATCTATCTTGATGATGCGGTCGGCAGCCCCCATGTCCCATTCAGACCCTCCGTTGCCACCCCACGGCCCCACCTTGATCTCTCCCGCCTGCACGCAAGGACGACACCATCACGTTATATACCACCATGCATCAAAACCTTGGACAGCAGGAAATGGATAAAGAGAAAGAACCATTTGCATGCAGATATGGAAGTGTCTGTGGACAAGAAGAAGAAGAAGATGACGATGATGATGCACGCCCTTCCTCTGGGACCTATATTACATGGGTGGGACCATAACCATCTTCCTCAAATAAAACGTTAAACGTGTAGTACCTACGTAAACGTGAAACTCGTGATCGTTACATACACAACTGCAACAACACAGTGCATGCAAATAAACGCCATTACGTTATAAACCATGCATCGAACCTTACACAGTGCAACAACACAGACACAACTTGCACAGCAAGAATGTATAAAGAGAACGAACGACGTCACGGAGGCAAAGCCTCATCTCTCACCATTTGTAGACTCCTTTCTTTTGCACAGGAAGAAACTTAGAGAAGACGGTGGATGCTGCACGTCCTCCCTCTGGGAAGAGGATGGGGGTATTTATAGCCCTCCAAGGTTAACATGTGCCTATATAAACGTGAATCTCGTGATCGACCCACATCAGGTTCTGCAAGCGATGAAGTCAAAAGAAACAATTACAAGGGTTGAATTGGAGATGATGATCCCTCTCCATCTCATCCTTCGTAACACTCGGGTGTCGGCCAAGGATGGAAGCTGAGGTACGTAAACGTGAATCTCATGGCTATGATTGGATGGCTTGGCAAGCATCTACATCGCATATGTCCTTCCATGGCGGAAATGCTAAGCTGCACATTCTGCATGCAGAACCTTAAAGACTTGTGAGCGTCCGAAAGCAATAATTGTGTCTTTTGGTGCATGGCTCCCAATCTTGACTCAAAGGGCCTGAACGTAGCATATAATGCATACTCCCTTGTGCTCGTTCGGTGGACGGTACAGTTTTTAAGTGGTTTATTGGATTGGATGTCAGAATATACCTTCATATTTATATTATCAAAAGAATGTAATTTTTTCATTTCCAATCGTAGTCATTTAATTGTTTTTCTTCCTTCTTTCTTTCTGATTAAGATTAATTAATCTATAATCCTACCTACTTTTCTGATGAGTAAAAAATCATAGGATCTCGAAAACATGCATAAATATAATTTTTTAATTTAAATCGACTCTCTTGATGTAAATATAAGGCACATCACATGGTAATATTTTATTTTTTCCTTCTTTTCTTTTTTCTTGTTGTTTTTTATTTCCCCTTATAACGCAACAACAACAACCCACTGTTTTCTTATTCTGTATGTTTTTTCTCCTAGTTGATGTCTTCCTTTGATTTTTCCCATACAATGGGTCACATATCCTCCTTAGATTTTTTTTTTTTTACTTCCATTCTTTTGTCTCACCGTTTTTTATTTATCCATATAACGCAGCAACAACAACCCACCTTTTTTTTTCCTTCTTTCTTTGCACTTTTTTTTTTTTCTTCTGGTTGGTGTCTTTCTTAGGTTTTCCCCCACATATTGGGTTGCATATCCATTTTAGATTTTAATTGTTTTTCTCTATCATTCTTTCATTTTTTTTTCGCTTCTCCTTATAATGTACCAACAATAAATATATATTCCCTCTGATAATTTTAGATTTTATATTATCTTCATATATTACTTACAAAATATACATGGCTTTATCCTCTCAAATATATATCTAAAATAATTATAGTTTTTATTCATTTTAAAAAGATGATCGAGAATATTTTTAAGTCTATTATTAAAATAGTTTAATTTGATAGAGTAGGTAAGTATTAAGCTATAACAATTTATCGCACATCATGTGTTATATAATATCTCAAGTCATTGTCGCACATACTTCAACTAGTTGGCTTTGTCGAATGAAAGCACTGATAGATAATCGAAACTAATCTCATTTTCCGACCCTAAGCTTTCATGTCATCAACATTTTGGTCAATAGCATTTCAAATTACAATCTACCACATTAACTATATACTCACCCCAATCCTATAATACCAATCATAATTTTTAAACTATTTCATAACAACCCCAAACCTTCAAAACTTAAAATATTTAATTTTTTTATGTTATCCCTAATTGTGTCCCTATACTTCACACAAGTTAACACCAAAATTTAGGTCATGCATCTTCATTACGTGTAAGTGAATCTTTCAAATTAAGCAAAACTAAGATAGATCCTTTGCTAGATACGAAACATGTCTAATGACGAAGGGTTTCACCAATGAGCATGTGTTAGATTTTACGAAAACCTTAAGTCCAATTATTAAACCGATGATAATTTGACTCATCATTATCATATAAGGATTGCATACACGCTAATTAAATGTTAACATTACTTTTTTACAAATGTATTTAAGGATTACTTTCTGACTTAATCCACTCTCAATATTTAAACCATATATGTGAACTATGGAAAGCTATTTATGGACTTTGTCCCGTTCCAAAAAAAGCTTGTTATACCGTACTTGGCTCACTTTTGCTCTCAGCCAACTTTATCAAATCCAAATCCAATAGTTTTTTATTCATACAATAATAAAAGAGAATATACTATATATCCACTAGTTTATGTAGATGATATTATCATCACAGATAATAATTCCATTGATATCAAGTAATTCCTTAAGTAATTGATAGATCAATTTTGCATCAAGCACTTAGGAATCTTTAGTTATTTTTTCAATGTGAAAGCAACATTCATATCTTCTGAATTCTTTTAATTAAAAATAAAATACATTTGACATCTAGTATCACCTGATTATTTCATTTTCACTGCATGCCGTTTAGAACTTTTGACTGCATCTAATGATCGAATGCTTGTGGCAAACATTTGGATATGTGGTTCTGAGAAAGGCAAAAAAAGGTTCCACTGGCTTTTACATGATCACTTTTGGGAGGAGAATTATTTTACACGAAATGATGCAATGGCAGACAGAAACCCAACTCCAGAATATTTTGTACACCATCTCATTCATCTATAGAATTCAAAAGACAACCAAAAGAACTGTCGGCAAGAGAATATTAATCTAAATGATTGGGTGAGATGTGTTTCACTTTATCTATGACTGTCATATATAAAAAGCAAAGAAAATCTCATGATGCAGAAACATGACCTTTCTTATTTGTTTGAGTAAAAGGCTGTTGTTTTGTGAATGCCACAAGTTGTATTATAAACTCAAAACCCAATACATTCAGAAGAAAATTATCCTAAAATCAGCTATTTTTGAAGTCCTAAATATTGTGGAAAGTTATGGAGTGGATGTCATTCATAATGTTGCTCTGATTATTTCTTCTCCTGTTGATACTTGACACCATGTTTTGAATAGAAATTTCTTCAAGAGATGTGCGTAAGCTTTGATGGTAATGCTGTATGAAGACTCCAAGAACCTTGAGAAGGTCATCATTGTTGTCAAATCACATAATTGAGTGATCCATGGAATAAGAAAGTGGATATGTTCCACCCAAAAATAATTTGGTCTAAGGAAAGGATAAATATGTGTGCACATAATAATGTGTGGTGAGGAAGATGACTTGTGATTTGGGCATGCGTTTTTAAGCCAACTTGACTGGATAAGAGCTGAAATTGATGGTTGCTTAAGAGAGATGGCCAATTGAATTCCGAAGCCAAGAATTGCTTTCCCATCAGTTCATCCATAACAGGCCAAACTAAGGATTGTTTGTGGTAGGCCACTTCAGCTCATGAAATAGTGAACACTGAAAGAGAAGGGACTGTTTGATTTGTCCTTCAGAAAGCTGAAAAACAAACTGCAGGATTCTTTCAATTATGGAGGCTTTTCACTCGTCCTCAGTAAAGGATTGGAGTTCAGAAACTTAGTCTTATCCATACATTCTTTAGATTGTGTTTGATCCAAAAACTTCTTTCATTTTTGAATTATAAGAAAACGCAACTCTGCAGGATTCAACCAATCAAAAGAGCACTGTGTTTTTTGGTTCACTTTGATTTTTTTCATCTAACCTCTGGTACAGATAGAAATCTGTGTATTCTCTGAAAGAATGCCGAAGAAAGTTGAAACACAAGTTGAAGAAGATGAATATAAAGAAAAGATGTCTACGTGATCAAAACTATGCTGATCTAGAAACTATGAAGGGCTGCTATTTCTGATTAATAGGTCATAATCAACTTGGGACAGTTATGGGGAAGTTTGACTCAAAGAAAACCTTGTATCTATCCATTTATAGTCAATTTGAATATCTCAATCTGCAAAAGAACTAGATCCTTCTTCTCTCTTCCTATCCTTTCATAGGATCACCTAGATTGATGGTTTAAGAGAAGAGTATTATAATCTCTCAATTAAGATGCATAACCTTTATTATGAGAGTTCCTCACATCAACGTTATCTCCTAAAGAATCATAATTTATGTGGAATTCTTTTCTATTGACCAATATATGTCATCAGAATCTAATTAGTTATATTATATATATCTTATTAAATTATAAAGGACTACAAAATCTAACATATGTCTGCATGATCAAAATTATGCCGTTCTAGAAACTACCAAGGGCTACTATTTCTGATTAATAGGTCATAGTCAACTTGGGACAACTAAGGGCAAGTTTGAGATGTCAATCTTGTCAACCAATGTTCTACCAAATTCTTGTTCTTTGCTCGCTGTTGATGGTAGCAGTAGCTTGACTCGAGCTATGAAATTAAGGCTTCCAACATGAATGACATCTAGTTTGCCAAAGCTAACGGATACTTGCATGAACAACCACCATATGAAGAACTCATTGACAGAGGCTTTTTGTATGTAACATGATTTTATATATTCTTTTTATTGCCATAAAATATCTAAATTTTGGTTGAGAATTTTATGAGAAAAATAAGTTTGATATTCAAGTCAGGACTTCAACCCATTTCTAGATGTATGAAGCAGGATAGTATGATTATGACTTCCACTAGCAAGACCATTCTTTCAACTAAAGAGGAATTTAATTGAAAGTAGACTTCCCTAATACATGGATTTTGGCAAAGATTTTGGCAAAATCTTACTTATGTCCTAAAGGGTTTATAAAAAAGTTGTTAGTAATCTAACAACTTGAAAGATTTTGGCAAAGGATTATCGTAGATACAATCTTACTTATGTCCTAAAGGGTTTATAAAAAAGTAAATTGATTTATTCAGAAAATAAATTACAAACAAGTTCGAACATCTGACAATTATAAGTAATTTAACATATATTTGATGTATAGGAGAGAAAAGAAAAAGAGGAAAAACAAGAACTTTAGAGGGCAAAACAATGGTTGTAAGTCTATAAATGACTGCTCGCTGGTGCGTTCATAAGTCCTATAAACTTTATATGCGAACTTGTGAATCTACTCTTATCTTCCACATGTATCTTTGTTAGTACGAAGAGTAAATTATCCTGTGTTAATAGTCCACCATAAGTTTTTCGATGCCAACAAGGTGTTCATTATAATGGTTGATGTCAAGGTTAATATGCAAAAGCAATCAAGCTTGGAGTATTATTTTTTTCTTAATAAAGTTATAATTATGATAAAATTAGAGTTCTAATCATAAAAAATATTATGATAATAATTTTTGATTAACAACCTCGTAAGAGTGGCCAACATAGCCTCTATAGTGTTCGAAAGCAAGCAAGGCCATGTTGGGAACATAAAAAATATGCACTAAAAGTATAAAACATATCTTAAATGTACTTTGATGGTTGATAAATTTTCTTCAAATCTTATTTAGTTTGGTTGTTGCATTGCAAATATCCAAATGCGAAATTTTTAAAATATCCTATGATATTCTCTAAAAACATTAGATTATCATTATATAATAGAAATCACAATCCTCATTTTCTCTCCCATTTTCTTGACTTCTATTGTCGCTAACACCTCTCACTTGTCTTATATAAGAAATATTATTTATATATTTTTTAAATATTTTATTTTTTGATTGTATTTTATATTTTTTATATACATGGATGAGACATAAAATTTTGTAATATTACATAAATAAATAAATTTTATTTATTTAAACAAAAATATGTATTTATTTTTTAATACATATGAAAAATATTAGAAGGATAAATTTTATTACATAATATTTAATGAACTTTTAAAATATAATATTACCAAATAATATTTATGACAATGTATATTTAAGATATAATTTTAATCTATTATTTATCAAATACTCAAGACATTCCAATTACTATATATTAAATATATTTCCAAACATAATCACAACACAATCAAACATACATATCATAAACGAACGTACAGTAAAGAAAAACGAGAGAAGGAGTTCTCTTAGAGAGGTGTTAATTGAGTGGGAGAAGAAGAAAGAGAGAGCAGAGAAGCGATAAAAGAGAAAAAAAAAACGAAGAAAACCAGGCTTCCTCCAATCTTCTCCAACTCCTCTTCTTAGTTCCAGAGAGAGAGAGAGGAGGAGGAAAGCCTCTCACCATTAGAGATGTGGAGTAGTACGTGTACTTAGGACTCGTTGTGTCCTCCATAAGGGATGGGTTGGGGGTCTTTATAGGCTATTCATCTATAGCTTATAAGTCCATCCATTCGTCAAGCTCAATTATATGTGTCGACAATACCCAGAAGTCAAACTTCACATTATGCATCCTGTCCACGTTAGTCCAAAGCTAGTCTTTCCTTAGCTGGGAGTCTTAATATATATATTTTATTAAGTACATGGAGGAGGAGACGGAGGAGGAAACCTATCAAACTGGGCCCTTATTTATTTTATTCATGATAACATCCAACTTTGAGTACATGGAGGAGGAGACGGAGGGAGGACGACGACAGTAACAGTTCATTTCAGTTCATTTATTATTGAGTCCAAGTAGCAGCAAGACTCATTTATTGAAGCAGCAGTATCAGTCCAAGAGGTCTAGTTCGGTGCTAGATAAAGTCCGTGGCATCAATCATGGCGCCCGCACGTCCAAAGAAGCCAACGATCTTACCCGAGGCTACAGGAATGGAGAAAGGTTTTCCGCCACCGGAGCCGAAAGGTCCAAAGCTTTCCTTGTTGGTCGTCAGCGTCATGTTCCTCACCAGAGTGGTAAAAATTACGGGTAAACTAGAGATAATCCACTATAAGAATAATGAATATACAAATCTCAATCTCTTGCCCAAAACCCTAGGAACAATCACAAGAGAATAACTGGGATACAATGATCACGTCACTGCCCACAATATCTAAAACCTCCCAAGTAATCACAGCAAGAGCCTACTGTAGATTTGATCTAACCTGAGATGAGAACACTGCTAGATGATTGTGAACAGTCTATCTGCGTTGTCCTTGTCTTCTTCCCTTTCTTTCTCTTCCTTTTCTGCCTTGTTCTCCTTCTTCTCTTTAGAATCTCGTGGCTATATAGATCACCACGTTGCTTCCCTTTTTATAGCCTTTTTCTGTCTCTAAAACGCAGCCACCACACCCCCCTAATCTTAATTAGGATTAGGTTAAGAGGGGGTGTGGGCTGTGGGCTGATAAAGCCCACATGGGCTGAATATGAGCTATCAGCCCAACAACCTCCCCCTTCAGCCCATAAGAGAGGCTGTCCCATGACTCCTCGATGTGAAGTCATGCCGACCAACTGTCGGCATATCTCCTGTCTTTCTTTTGGTAATGTCTTCGTCAATATGTCTGCTCCGTTGTCATCTGTATGAATTTTCTGAAGCTGCAACTGCTTCTCTTCAAATACATTTCGAATCCAGTGGTATCTGACATCTATATGCTTTGACTTGGAATGAAACATTGGGTTCTTACACAAATGGATGGCACTCTGGCTGTCACAATGCACCACATAATTTTCCTGTTTCAGCCCCAATTCTTGTAAGAATTCTTTCATCCATAACATTTCTTTGCATACCACTATAGCAGCAATATATTCTGCTTCTGTGGTAGAGAGAGCAATACACCTTTATAACCTGGATTGCCATGACACAGCTCCCCCTGCAAAAGTAAGTACATAACCTGAAGTAGACTTCCTCGTATCTATATCTCTTGCCATATCTGCATCTGTGTAACCTGTTAACACAGGTGGTCCACCTCCAAAGCTTAAACAAACCTTAGAGCTCCCTCTGAGATATCTAAAAATCCACTTCACTACTGCCCAGTGCTCTTTGCCTGGATTTGCAAGAAATCTGCTAGTAACACCCACTGCATATGTGATGCCTGGCCTCGTACATACCATTGCATACATTAAACTTCCAACTGCTAAAGCATAAGGAACCTTTTGCATTTTCTCCTTCTCCTCATCACTTGACGGACTCTGTTCTGAGCACAACTTGAAGTGACCTGCAAGAGGAGAACCAACTGGCTTAGCATTGCTCATACTGAATCTTTCCAATACCTTCTCGATGTATTTCTCCTGTGACAACCAAATCTTCTTGTTTTTCCTGTCACGAGAAATCTGCATGCCTAGTATTTGCTTTGCTGGCCCCATGTCCTTCATTGCAAAAGACTCACTCAGTTCCTTCTTCAACCTATCAATTTTAGACATATCTTTCCCAAGAATAAGCATGTCATCGACATAAAGTAAGAGAATAATAAAATCCTCACCAAACCATTTGATGTATACACAATGATCTGAAGCCGTTCTTTTGTATCCATTTTCTGTCATAAATGAATCAAAGTTTCTATACCACTGTCTTGGAGCTTGCTTTAGCCCATACAAGCTCTTCTTCAACTTGCAGACAAAATTATCTTTACCTTTGACTTTGAAGCCTTCTGGTTGCTCCATATAAATTTCCTCCTCCAAATCACCATGAAGGAAAGCTGTCTTCACATCTAACTGCTCAACTTCCAAGTCCTGGCTAGCAGCAATACCAAGAGCAACACGAATAGAAGACATTTTAACAACAGGAGAAAATATCTCTTCAAAGTCAATACCTTTCTTTTGACCAAAGCCTTTCACAACCAATCTAACTTTGTACTTTGGTTGAGAACAATATTCTTGGGTCTTCAACCTAAAAACCCACTTGTTCTTCAAGGCCTTCATTCCATTTGGTAGCAGCACCAAATCATAAGTGTGGTTCTTCTGAAGAGCATCCATCTCTTCCTGTATAGCAATTAACCACTTCTCTTTCTGCTCACTCTCAATTGCTTCCTGGTAACTCTCTGGTTCACCTGCATCAGTAAGCATCACATACTCATCTGTAGAGTATCTTCTGGAAGGTTGACGTTGTCTAGAAGATCTTCTCAATTGAGGTTCTGCAGGAACTTGCTCTCCTATTTCTTCTTGCTCAACATGTCCTGCAGGTAAATCAACATCAGGCTCTACACTATTTTCCTGCACATCTCCCCCATCACCCTGATATACTGGAGGAATAACTGGGTCACAATCTGCTAATCCTTCTACAGAAGTCTTGGCTGGTGCCTTCTTCTTCAAATCCTCAAAGGTTTGATCCTCAAAGAAGACAACATCTCTGCTCCTGAATACATTCTGCTTTTCTGGATCCCAAAGCCTGTAACCAAACTGATCATGTGAGTAACCAAGAAAAATACATTCTTTAGATTTACTATCCAGCTTGGACCTCTTATTCTCTGGAACATGTGCAAATGCACGACAACCAAACACTCTCAAATGCCTGTAGGAAACATCTTTCCCTGACCATACATGCTCTGCAACATCACCATCTAGGGCTGTACATGGTGATAAGTTGATCACATCAACTGCAGTCCTCAAAGCCTCATCCCGAAACCTTTTGGGTAGCTTGGCCTGTGAAAGCATACATCTGATCTTTTCCATGATGGTGCGGTTCATCCTCTCTGCAATTGTATTATGCTGAGGTGTACCAGGAACTGTCATCTCATGTTGGATCCCATGTGACTTGCAATAGTCATTAAACAATCCCGTATACTCACCACCATTATCTGATCTTATGCATTTCAATTTCCTTTATGTCTCCCTTTCAACCCTAGCATCAAACTCTTTGAAGACATTAATAACCTGATCTTTGGTCTTCAAAGCATAAGCCCAAACTTTCCTGGAAAAATCATCTATAAAAGTGACAAAATAAAGTGCACTACTTATACCAAGAACATCAACAGATCCACCAGGAGTTTTTGTCCTCAAAGGACCACATACATCTGTATAAACACGGTCTAAGGCATGCATTTTTCTAGACAAAGCAGCACTAGCAAATGAAACTCTATGTTGTTTACCAGCCAAACAATCAATACAAGGGTTCAGATGTATACCTCTGAGAACTGGTAATACCTCTCTCTTGGAAAGAGCTTGCAGCCCCTTCTCGCTCATGTGTCCCAATCGCCTATGCCACAACTCCATACTGAAGTCTTTCTCTGTAGCATTTAACTGCTCACCATAAGCTTTAGCCTACAACCTGTACAAAGTATGACATTTCCTTCCATTAGCTATAACAAGAGAACCCTTACTGAGCTTCCATTGCCCTCTGTGAAATCTGCTTTCATACTCTTCATCATCTAGTCTTCCAACTGAAATTAAATTCAGCCTCAAGTCAACCACATGCCTCACATCCTTAAGTACCAACTTGTAGCCAAGGTTGGTCTTTAAATGGATATCACCCATGCCAATGATGTCTGCTGTGCCATAGTTGCCCATCTTGACAACACCAAAGTTTCCAGACCTGTATGTAGCAAAAAACTCCCTCCGTGGTGTAGCATGATAAGAAGTACCTGTGTCAATCACCCACTCAAGATCCTGACACACACAAGTAAAAATATCATCAGAAGGAGACAAAATCAAATAATCACCACCCTGCATTGTAGCTGTAGTATTATCCTTTGACTCTGTAGACTCCACTTCTTTTCCCTTTTTCCTATTCTTCTTAGGTTGCTTACATTGGTTCTTATAATGTCCTTTCTCACCACAGTTATAACAAACAATATCTTTTCTTGATCTTGACTTGCTCCTACCCATACGTGAACTGCTTCTAGACTTTGACCTTCCTCTGTTCTCTGAGATAAGTGCCTGTGAATCATTCTGAGATGTTGCTGAACTCTTTCTTCTCAACTCCTCATTCAACAAACTGCTTGTTACTTGACTCATAGTGACAATACCATTTGGCGCAGAATTACTAAGGGAAACCACCAGTGTCTCCCAACTTACTGGTAATGAACTAAGAAGTAACAATGCCTGCAACTCATCATCAAGAGACATTCTCATAGATGATAACTGGTTAGTAATACTATACATTTCATTCAAATGCTCAGCAATAATAGCACCCTCTCTATATTTTAGGTTCACAAGTTTTCTGATCAAAAAAGCTTTATTGCTAGCTGTTTTTCTTTTATAGAGACTTTCCAATTTTTTCCAAAGAGAATATGCAGAAATTTCAGTAGAAACATGGTGAAAGACACTATCATCAAGCCATTATCTAATAAACCTAATTGTTTTTCGATCTAACCTCTTCCACTCATCATCTGTCATAGTTGTAGGTTTTGCACTATCCCCTTGCAAAGGTCCATACAAATCTTTGCAATAAAAGAGATCTTCCATTCTTGGTTTCCATATCATCCAATTGTTTCCATTCAAACTAATCATGCGAGAAATATTACTGACCTCCATGTTCAAATACAAAAATTAAATCACCAAAACCCCGCTCTGATACCAGTTGATGGGGATATAAAGAGGAATAACCTTTGTATATGAACAAATACTAGAAGACCAAAATACGCAGCGGAATAAAATGGAAACACAATCAAACAGAACACCAAGATATACGTGGAAAACCCCTTCAATGTGAAGGGTAAAAACCACGGGGCAAACTAGAGATAATCCACTATGAGAATAATGAATATACAAATCTCAATCTCTTGCCCAAAACCCTAGCAACAACCACAAGAGAATAACTGGGATACAAGGATCACGTCACTGCCCACAATATCTAAAACCTCCTAAGTAATCACAGCAAGAGCCTACTGTAGATTTGATCTAACCTGATATGAGAACACTGCTAGATGATTGTGAACAGTCTATCTACGTTGTCCTTGTCTTCTTCCCTTTCTTTCTCTTCCTTTTCTGCCTTGTTCTCCTTCTTCTCTTTGGAATCTCGTGGCTATATAGATCACCACGTTGCTGCCCTTTTTATAGCCTTTTTCTGCCTCTAAAACGCAGCCACCACACCCCCCTAATCTTAATTAGGGTTAGGTTAAGAGGGGGTGTAGGCTGTGGGCTGATAAAACCCACATGGGTTGAATATGAGCTATCAGCCCAACATGGGCCCATAACCATCTTCCTCAAATAACACGTTAAACGTGTAGTACCTACGTAAACGTGAAACTAGTGATCGTTACATACACAAGTGCAACAACACAGTGCATGCAAATAAACGCCATTACGTTATAAACCATGCATCGAACCTTACACAGTGCAACAACACAGACACAACTTGCACAGCAAGAATGTATAAAGAGAACGAACGACGTCACGGAGGCAGAGCCTCCTCTCTCACCATTTGCAGACTCCTTTCTTTTGCACAGGAAGAAACTTCGAGAAGACGGTGGATGCTGCACGTCCTCCCTCTGGGAAGAGGATGGGGTATTTATAGCCCTCCAAGGTTAACATGTGCCTACATAAACGTGAATCTCGTGATCGACCCACATCAGGTTCTGCAAGCGATGAAGTCAAAAGAAACACTTACAAGGGCTGAATTGGAGATGATGATCCCTCTCCATCTCATCCATCGTAGCACTTGGGTATCGGCCAAGGATGGAAGGTGAGGTACGTAAACGTGAATCTCATGGCCATCTTAGCCACCTCACCTTGGATGTGTTGGCAAGCATCTAAATCGCATATGTCCTTCCACGGCGGAAATGCTAAGCAACACATTCTGCATGGAGAACCTTATAGACTTGTGAGCGTACGAATGCAATAATTGTGTCTTTTGGTGTATGGCTGCCAATCTTGACTCAAGGGCCTGAACGTAGCATATAATTAATGCATACTCCCTAGTGCTCGTTCGGTGGACGGTATAGCTTTTAAGTGGTTTATTGGAATGGATGTGAGAATATAGCTTCATAGTTTACATCATCATTATTTATATTATCAAAAGAATGTAATTTTTTCATTTCCAATCGTAATCATTTATTTTTTTTTTCTTCCTTCTTTCTTTCTGATTAAGATTAATTAATCTATAATCCTACCTACTTTTCTGATGAGTAAAAAATCATAGGATCTCGAAAACATGCATAAATATAATTTTTTAATTTAAATCGACTCTCTTGATGTAAATATAAGGCACATCACATGGTAATTTTTTATTTTTTCCTTCTTTTGGTTTTTCTTGTTGTTTTTTATTTCTCCTTATAATGCACCAACAGCAATCAAACCCCCTTTTTTTATTTATTTATTTCTCCCAATTGGTGCCTTCTTTTGATTTGTTTTTTCTTCCATTCTTTTCTTTCACCGTTTTTTATTTATCCATATAACACAGCAACAACAACCCACCTTTTTATTTTCTTATTTCTTTGATAGAGTAGGTAAATATTAAGCTATAACAAATTATCGCACATCATGTGTTATATAATATCTCGAGTCATCGTCGCACATATCACAACTAGTTGGCTTTGTCAAACGAAAGCACTGATAGATAATCGAAACTGATCTCATTTTCCGACACTAAGCCTTCATGTCATCAACATTTTGGTCAATAGCATTTCAAATTACAATCTACCACATTAACTATATACGCACCCCAATCCTAAAATACCAATCATAATTTTTAAACTATTTCATAACAACCCCAAACCTTCAAAAACTTAAAATATTTAATTTTTTATGTTATCCTTAATTGTGCCCCTATACTTCACACAAGTTAACATCAATATTTAGGTCATGCATCTTCATCACGTGTAAGTGGATCTTTTAAATTAAGCAAAACTCAGATAGATTCATTGATAGATACAAAGCATGTCTAATGAAAAGGGTTTCACCAATGAGCATGTGTTAATTTTACGAAAACCTTCGGTCCAATTATTAAACCGATGATAATTTGACTCATCATTATCACTTAAGGATTGCATACACACTAATTAAATGTTAACATTACTTTCTTACAAATGTATTTAAGGATCACTTCCTGACTTAATCCACTCTCAATATTTAAACCATATATGTAAACTATGGAAAGTTATTTATGGACTTTGCCGAGTTCCAAAAACTTGTTATACCATACTTGGCTCACTTTTGCAATCAGCAACTTTATCAAATCCAAATCCAAGAGCTTTTTATTCATACAATAATAAAACGGAATATACTATATATACACTAGTTTATGTAGACGATATTATCATCACAGATAATAATTCCATTGATATCAAGTAATTCCTTAAGTAATTGACAGATCAATTTTGCATCAAGCACTTATGAATCTTTAGTTATTTTTTCAGTGTGAAAGCAACATTCATATCTTCTGAATTTTTTTAATTAAAAATAAAATACCTTTGACATCTAGTATCACTTGATTATTTCATTTTCATTGCATGCCGTTTAGAACTTTTGATTGCATCTAATGATCGAATGGTTGTGGCAAACATTTGGATATGTGGTTCTGAGAAAGGCAAAAATAAAAAATAAAAAAGGTTCCACTGGCTTTTACATGATCACTTTTGGGAGGAGAATTATTTTACACGAAATGATACAATGGCAGATGGAAACCCAACTCCAGAATATTTTGTACACCATCTCATTCATCTATAGAATTCAAAAGACAACCAAACGAACTGTCGGCAAGAGAATATTAATCTAAATGATTGGGTGAGATGTGTTTCACTTTATCTATGACTGTCATATATAAAAAACAAAGAAAATCTCATGATGCAGAAACATGACCTTTCTTATTTGTTTGAGTAAAAGGCTGTTGTTTTGTGCATGCCACAAGTTGTATTATAAACTCAAAACCCAATACATTCAGAAGAAAATTATCCTAAAATCAGCTATTTTTTAAGTCCTAAATATTGTGGAAAGTTATGGAGTGGATGTCATTCATAATGTTGCTCTGATTATTTCTTCTCCTGTTGATACTTGACACCATGTTTTGAATAGAAATTTCTTCAAGAGATGTGCGTAAGCTTTGATGGTCATGCTGTATGAAGATTCCAAGAACCTTGAGAAGGTCATCATTGTTGTCAAATCACATAATTGAGTGATCCATGGAATAAGAAAGTGGATATGTTCCACCCAAAAATAATTTGGTCTAAGGAGAGGATAAATATGTGTGCACATAATAATGTGTGGTGAGGAAGATGACTTGTGATTTGGGCATGCGTTTTTAAGCCAACTTGACTGGATAAGAGCTGAAATTGATGGTTGCTTAAGAGAGATGACCAATTGAATTCCGAAGCCAACAATTGCTTTCCCATCAGTTCATCCATAACAGGCCAAACTAAGGATTGTTTGTGGTAGGCCACTCCAGCGCATGAAATAGTGAACACTTAAAGAGAAGGGACAGTTTGATTTGTCCTTCAGAAAGCTGAAAACAAACTGCAGGATTCTTTCAATTATGGCCGCTTTTCACTCGTCCTCAGTAAAGGATTGGAGTTCAGAAACGTTGTCTTATCCTCACATTCACTAGATTGTGTTTGATCCAAAACTTCTTTCATTTTTGAATTATAAGAAAACGCAACTCTGCAGGATTCAACTATTCAAAAGAGCACTGTGTTTTTTGGTTCACTTTGATTTTTTTCATCTAACCTCTGGTACAGATAGAAATCTGTGTATTCTCTGAAAGAATGCCGAAGAAAGTTGAAACACAAGTTGAAGAAGATGAATATAAAGAAAAGATGTCTACGTGATCAAAACTATGCTGATCTAGAAACTATGAAGGGCTGCTATTTCTGATTAATAGGTCATAATCAACTTGGGACAGTTATGGGGAAGTTTGACTCAAAGAAAACCTTGTATCTGTCTATTTATAGTCAACTTGAATATCTCAATCTGCAAAAGAACTAGATCCTTCTTCTCTCTTCCTATCCTTTCATAAGATCACCTAGATTGATGGTTTAAGAGAAGAGTATTATAATTTCTCAATTAAGATACATAACCTTTATTATGAGAGTTCCTCACATCAACGCTATCTCCTAAAGAATCATAATTTACGTGGAATTCTTTTCTATTGACCAATATATGTCATCAGAATCTAATTAGTTATATTATATATATCTTATTAAATTATAAAAGACTACAAAATCTAACATATGTCTGCATGATCAAAATTATGCCGATCTAGAAACTACCAAGGGCTACTATTTCTGATTAAAAGGTCATAGTCAACTTGGGACAACTAAGGGCAAGTTTGAGATGTCAATCTTGTCAACCAATGTTCTACCAAATTCTTGTTCTTTGCTCGTTGTTGATGGCAGCAGTAGCTTGACTCGAGCTATGAAATGAAGGCTTCCAACATGAATGACATCTAGTTTGCCAAAGCTAACGGATACTTGCATGAACAACCACCATATGAAGAACTCATTGACAGAGGCTTTTTGTATGTAACATGATTTTATATATCCTTTTTATTGCCATAAAATATCTAAATTTTGGTTGAGAATTTTATGAGAAAAATAAGTTTGATATTCAAGTCAAGACTTCAACCCATTTCTAGATGTATGAAGCAGGACAGTATGATTCTGACTTCCACTAGCAAAACCATTCTTTCAACTAAAGAGGAATTTAATTGAAAGTAGACTTCCCTAATACATGGATACTAGTAATCTAACTTGAAAGATTTTGGCAAAGGATTAGCGTAGATACAATCTAACTTATGTCCTAAAGGGTTTATAAAAAAGTAAATTGATTCATTCAGAAAATAAATTACAAACAAGTTCGAACATCTGACAATTATAAGTAATTTAGCATATATTTGATGTATAGGAGAGAAAAGAAAAAGAGGAAAAACAAGAACTTTAGAGGGCAAAACAATGGTTGTAAGTCTATAAATGACTGCTCGCTGGTGCGTTCATAGGTCTTATAAACTTTATATGCGAACTTGTGAATCTACTCTTATCTTCCACATGTATCTTTGTTAGTACGAAGAGTAAATTATCCTGTGTTGATAGTCCACCATAAGTTTTTTGATGCCAACAATGTGTTTATTATAATGGTTATGTCAAGGTTAATATGCAAAAGCAATCAAGCTTGGAGTATTATTTTTTTCTTAATAAAGTTATAATTATGATAAAATTAGAGTTCTAATCATGAAAAATATTATGATAATAATTTTTGATTAACAACCTCGTAAGAGTGGCCAACATAGCCTCTATAGTGTTCGAAAGCAAGCAAGGCCATGTTGGGAACATAAAAAATATGCACTAAAAGTATAAAACATATCTTAAATGTACTTTGATGGATGATAAATTTTCTTCAAATCATATTTAGTTTGGTTGTTGCATTGCAAATATCCAAATGCGAAATTTTTAAAATATCCTATGATATTCTCTAAAAACATTAGATTATCATTATATAATAGAAATCACAATCCTCATTTTCTCTCCCATTTTCTTGATTTCTATTGTCGCTAACACTTCTCACTTGTCTTATATAAGAAATATTATTTATATATTTTTTAAATATTTTATTTTTTGATTGTATTTTATATTTTTTATATACATGGATGAGACATAAAATTTTGTAATATTACATAAATAAATAAATTTTATTTATTTAAATAAAAATATGTATTTATTTTTTAATACATATGAAAAATATTAGAAGGATAAATTTTATTACATAATATTTAATGAACTTTTAAAATATAATATTACCAAATAATATTTATGACAATGTATATTTAAGATATATTTTTAATCTATTATTTATCAAATACTCAAGACATTCCAATTACTATATATTAAATATATATTTCCAAACATAATCACAACACAATCAAACATGCATATCATAAACGAACGTACAGTAAAGAAAAACGAGAGAAGGACTTCTCTTAGAGATGTGTTAATTGAGTGGGAAAAGAAGAAAGAGAGAGCAGAGAAGCGATAAAAGAGAAAAACAAAACGAAGAAAACCAGGCTTCCTCCAATCTTCTCCAACTCCTCTTCTTAGTTCCAGAGAGAGAGAGAGGAGGAGGAAAGCCTCTCACCATTAGAGATGTGGAGTAGTACGTGTACTTAGGACTCGTTGTGTCCTCCATAAGGGATGGGTTGGGGGTCTTTATAGGCTATTCATCTATAGCTTATAAGTCCATCCATTCGTCAAGCTCAATTATATGTGTCGACAATACCCAGAAGTCAAACTTCACATTACGCATCCTGTCCACGTTAGTCCAAAGCTAGTCTTTCCTTAGCTGGGAGTCTTAATATATATATTTTATTAAGTACATGGAGGAGGAAACCTATCAAACTGGGCCCTTATTTATTTTATTCATGATAACATCCAACTTTGAGTACATGGAGGAGGAGACGGAGGGAGGACGACGACAGTAACAGTTCATTTCAGTTCATTTATTATTGAGTCCAAGTAGCAGCAAGACTCATTTATTGAAGCAGCAGTATCACTCCAAGAGGTCTAGTTCGGTGCTAGATAAAGTCCGATGGCATCAATCATGGCGCCCGCACGTCCAAAGAAGCCAACGATCTTACCCGAGGCTACAGGAATGGAGAAAGGTTTTCCGCCACTGGAGCCGAAAGGTCCAAAGCTTTCCTTGTTGGTCGTCAGCGTCAGGTTCCTCACCAGAGTGATTTCCCACATCGTATCCACAGACCCCTCGACGCCCACAAGATACTCGTCCTCTTGCAGAGAAATCTGAACAACGAGACTTTCTGTTATTTAGGTGCAACCAATCGATGATGTTAATTCGGAGGAAGATGACGAGGTGGACGAACCGGGTGGGGATCGCCAAGGATGCTACCGAAGAGTTTGGTCTCCTTCTGACCATTACGGGTGAAGGTGATCAGAATGCCGGCGATGACCTCACTGGCGAAAATATCTATCTTGATGATGCGGTCGGCAGCCCCCATGTCCCATTCAGACCCTCCGTTGCCACCCCACGGCCCCACCTTGATCTCTCCCGCCTGCACGCAAGGACGACACCATCACGTTATATACCACCATGCATCAAAACCTTGGACAGCAGGAAATGGATAAAGAGAAAGAACCATTTGCATGCAGATATGGAAGTGTGTGTGGACAAGAAGAAGAAGAAGATGACGATGATGATGCACGCCCTTCCTCTGGGACCTATATTACATGGGTGGGCCCATAACCATCTTCCTCAAATAAAACGTTAAACGTGTAGTACCTACGTAAACGTGAAACTAGTGATCGTTACATACACAACTGCAACAAACACAGTGCATGCAAATAAACGCCATTACGTTATAAACCATGCATCGAACCTTACACAGTGCAACAACACAGACACAACTTGCACAGCAAGAATGTATAAAGAGAACGAACGACGTCACGGAGGCAGAGCCTCCTCTCTCACCATTTGTAGACTCCTTTCTTTTGCACAGGAAGAAACTTCGAGAAGACGGTGGATGCTGCACGTCCTCCCTCTGGGAAGAGGATGGGGTATTTATAGCCCTCCAAGGTTAACATGTGCCTATATAAACGTGAATCTCGTGATCGACCCACATCAGGTTCTGCAAGCGATGAAGTCAAAAGAAACACTTACAAGGGCTGAATTGGAGATGATGATCCCTCTCCATCTCATCATCGTAGCACTTGGGTATCGGCCAAGGATGGAAGGTGAGGTACGTAAACGTGAATCTCATGGCTAAGATTGGATGGCTTGGCAAGCATCTACATCGCATATGTCCTTCCATGGCGGAAATGCTAAGCTGCACATTCTGCATGCAGAACCTTAAAGACTTGTGAGCGTCCGAAAGCAATAATTGTGTCTTTTGGTGCATGGCCCCCAATCTTGACTCAAAGGGCCTGAACGTAGCATATAATGCATACTCCCTTGTGCTCGTTCGGTGGACGGTACAGTTTTTAAGTGGTTTATTGGATTGGATGTCAGAATATACCTTCATATTTATATTATCAAAAGAATGTAATTTTTTCATTTCCAATCGTAGTCATTTAATTGTTTTTATTCCTTCTTTCTTTCTTATTAAGATTAATTAATCTATAATCCTACCTACTTTTCTGATGAGTAAAAAATCATAGGATCTCGAAAACATGCATAAATATAATTTTTTAATTTAAATCGACTCTCTTGATGTAAATATAAGGCACATCACATGGTAATTTTTTATTTTTTCCTTCTTTTCTTTTTTCTTGTTGTTTTTTATTTCCCCTTATAACGCAACAACAACAACCCACTGTTTTCTTATTCTGTATGTTTTTTCTCCTAGTTGATGTCTTCCTTTGATTTTTCCCATACAATGGGTCACGTATCCTCTTTAGATTCTTTGTCTCTCACCGTTTTTTATTTCTCCATATAATGCAGCAACAACAACCCACCTTTTTTTTTTTTTGCTTTCTTTCTTTGCACTATTTTTTTTCTTCTGGTTGGTGTCTTTTTTTCGTTTTTCCCCCACATATTGGGTTGCATATCCATTTTAGATTTTAATTGTTTTTCGCTTTCATTCTTTTTTTCTTTTTCTTTTTTTTCGCTTCTTATAACGTACCAACAATAACCCACCTTTTTTATTTTTTTGCATTTTTTTTAATATCCTGATTGTTGTCTTTCTTTAGTTTTCCACCGCATAATTGGTTGCATATCATCTTTAGATTTTGATTTTTTTTTTCTGCTTCCATTCTTTTCTCTTACTCTTTTTTATTTCTCCTTATAACGCACCAACAACAACCCACCTTTTTTTTTCTCTTTTCTTTACAATTTTTTGCTCCTCGCTGGTATCTTCCTTCGGTTTTTTCCCACACAATGGGTTGTATATCCTCTTTAGATTTTGATATTTTTATTCTCTTCCATTCTTTTCTCTCATTATTTTTTATTTCTCCTTATAACGCACCAACAAAAACCCACCATTTTTTCCCTTTTTTGTACTTTCTTTTTCTCCTTATTTGTGTCTTCCTTTCCCCACATAGTGATAAGTTGAATTGTAACGATAAAAGCACATATTAAAATGGTGGAATACAATGTCTTATTTATACATATGAAAAAAAAAGATTTTCCTTAACTATTCAGTGAGATTTCCTCATGTTGAGTAAATCTTCTCTGTTATCATGCCCCCATAAGATTGAGCTCCGATCAAAGATGTCAATCTTTGACCAATGCAACGAAAATAGTTTATGGGCGAGAGGCTTCGTGAGTGAGTCTGCTAGTTGATCAGTCATATATATGTGAGAAACATATAGTCGATATCTAACAACTTGATCCTGCACGAAGTAGAAGTCGATTGTAATGTGTTTAATGTGTGAGTGGAACATTAGATTGACACATTGGTAGGTAGCTCCAATATTATCAAAGTATATTATATGAGAAAAGGTAAAGTTGATGTTAAATTTCTTGACCGATTTATGACACAATTGTGTTTCGTAGCAGCAGTGGTGACGGCACGGTATTCAACTTCAATTATAGATCATACGATTATCTTTGCTTATTTGAACTCCAACTAATTGAATTAGCTCCAAGGAAAATAATATATCTTAACGTGGATATTCTATCATCAAAGTTTCCTGCCCAATCAGCATCAACAAAGGCATAGAGATTAAGCGAGACGTGTTTACGGAGAAAGATGCCATGATTGAGGTCCCCTTAAGATATCGCAAAATTCGTTTGACCACAGACCAATATGTAGTAGATGAATGATGCATGAATTATGATAATTTATTAATTATAAATAAGATATCTAGATGGGTAAGAGCTAAGTTTGGGTTCCGCTTAATTCAAAAGACTCATTTATACCCAATGATATTTTGCGTGTGATGAAATGGTACTAGAGTCATTATAGAGTTATGAAGGAAAGCATCATATTCTTCATACATAACTTTACACCAGAGGAGATCTTTGAGCTTAAGTAATTGTGGTGGGTTCAGTAGCCTCAGGAGATGAGTTCGTTATAGCATGTAGGTCAAGGACTTGACTTGGTTTTAAAATACCACTTTTGGAGCGTGTTGCCATTAGATGTCTAGGGGCTATAAAAGTGGTAGGTTGTGTTGTCGGTATAGCCGGTGGTGAGCTACTGACACTGGTTGAGCTACTCTGAGATACTTCAATATCACGAGGTCTAGAAGAAGATGAAACCAATGGCCATGTTGCCAAGGGTATTGCTTCATCAATAGGGGAAACCTATGAAGCAGGGAGTAGAGGAATATTGGAGAGAGCGAGGAACTGTTGAACTAGAGGAGTGTATTGATCATGAGGATAAGGACTGGACGGTGTTGTGGGAGGTTCGTAGGATAGGATCAGAGAGATACTTCACTGATGTATGTTTGTTGAAGTAGCTTGCATGGTAGGATACTCATGATTTTGAAAAGGAAAAAGAGACTCCACAAAAATAATGTAACGTGATATAAAGACTTTTTGAGTTTGAGGTTCGTAGTATCGAAAAGCGTTATGTTCAAGAGAGTATCCTATAAAAATGCAAAGCTTAGATCGTAGTGTTAGCTTATGTGAGGCATAAGGATGTAGCCATTGATAACAAAAGATTTTGAGTTTTTGAATGTTTAGAAGCTTGTGAAATAGTTTTTCAAATAGTGACCAGTATTGGAGGACTAAAGTGAGCAAACGAATAATGAGATAGACTATAGTTTGAAATACTACTGACAAAAAAGTTGGTGGCATGAATGCTTGATGTAAAAATGTGAGACTAATTTTAACTATATGCCAATGCTTACATTGGGTAGAACCAAACTAACTAATTGGGGAGTATGGGGGGTGATTTAAGGTGTTGTATACCACAAGCTATGAGATAGGATGTGAGGGCTTGATATTCACCTCTTAGAATAAACTATTTTAATGGAAGATTGAAATAAATTCTTGACTAACTTTCTAAAATTCGTAAAGATTGTTGAAGCTTTAGATTTATGGTGACAATGATATAACCATGTGTACTTAGTGAAATAGTCTATAAAAATAACATAAAATCTAAACTTGTCAAAAGAAAGGGTTGGGGCAAGGCCCCAAACATCGGTATAAATCAAAAAAGTATTCTATGACTTTTATTGCTACGATAAGCATCACTATGAGTTATAATGCTACTTGTATTAAAGGTAGGAAGAGAATAACGAGAGAACAATTTTTGATGCATAAAGGATTAGGGGTGAACAAGACATTGATGTCATACATTAATTGGAGCTATAACTGAAAAGTGAACAGTGGGCTGGGTTATTTATGAAGTTGACGGCCACTAATAAATGTTGTTGTTGTGGAACCAATATGAGTAATGGGAATTCATTTACCATTGCTAATGATGATATCTTTATTTTCGTCATAATTGTTTTGGATAGATAAGTTCTGAAGATGTGATGAGAGGCGCTAGAGTCCACAATCCAATTTGATTGGCTAGTAGTTGGAATAGTCATGAGATTCGCCTGAGGCCACCAGGATTGAGCAAGGAGTCGGGGTCAAGACTGATAGATTTTTGCAAAGTGTCCAACTTTATCATATAACTAGCAAACGACTCTTTGTTAACTTATGAGGACAAGACGCCAGGTCTCATAATAGTTGAAGTTACCACCTTGATAGTTGTAATGTTGATGATGTGGATGAGGCGAGGTTTGTTGAAGACCCATAGGGTCAAGAGACAACTTAGCCAGATCTTTGTTGACTTTTTTATTGTATTGGTTGCTCTTTCTCTTAGATTTTTGACTGAATTGAGTTATGATGGTTGGTTCGTGCAACTTATCCTCATACTTTAAAAATATCTCATAGTCAGTTAGCTTATCACAGAGTTCTTCGAATGATATTGGTGAGTCGTATGCCCGAATTAATACAGTCAGTTCCTTGTACTTGTCTCCTAGACCATTCATGGTATGAACTAGGACTTTTTTTATCACTGAACGAATGACCTATCAAAGCTAAGTTATCAATGATAACTCTAATATATTGTAAATAATCAGTAATAGTAATTTCCTCTTATTTCATTTTTATTAAATTGGATAAAAGACCGAACATGCGAGTACGCGAGCAATTTGCCAAGCTGGATTGCAATTTGTGTCAAGCTTCTGCAATAACAGTTGTACACAAAGATATCAATGGAGTGACGAACCCAGAGACGAAGATTAGGGTCTCTAGAGATGAGATGATCTCAGCATAGCTATAGTTTATGGGCTGGATTTGGTACCAGACTAGGGTCTCTGGAGATGTTGATCATTGCTGGTGGACAACTAAGAGCCATTGATGTAGCCTAGTAAATTATAGCAAAATAGGAGATTAGAAAATTATGCACGTCAAGATGCATAGTTACCTCTATAATAACTGATATGATGTCCTGCATTAACAATAACTGATAGATAATTAAGATATTTTGAACCATTTTGAGGATATATATATATATATATATATATATATATATATATATATATATATATATATATATATATATATATATATATATATATATATATATATAGGAGCATGAGAGTTGTCAGCTGTAAATAGAGAGTCAGCAATCAAGGAGGAAGAAGGCGCCGACGCAGATTAGCATCACCTGAGGTAGAAGCAGGTCTCTCCTGGAGTTACGACACCTTGATGTGCTTTGGTGTGGGTGGTCACTGCATGCGACGAGGTGGCTGCAGGAGGTGCCATCATTGGCGAATGAGGTATCTTCGTCTTTGACCCTTTAGGAGGTCTAAGATCCTTAGAGCCGATATCTTTATCGAAGGAGCAGGTTTTGTTGCGGCAGGTTTTGAAGGAACTTCGCATTCCACGTCCTGTCCACATCAGTCCAAACTGATCTTAATGTGAATATTAATGCAAGTTCTTAACTGGGAGTCTTATATATATATAATATCATCATTAAAAATGTCCTTGCCTTGACTAAGCGTCTTGGGGAA
The DNA here is from genome assembly GCF_036884655.1 of Musa acuminata AAA Group. Lineage (NCBI taxonomy): Eukaryota > Viridiplantae > Streptophyta > Magnoliopsida > Zingiberales > Musaceae > Musa > Musa acuminata. The sequence goes on from NC_088334.1 coordinate 41,721,412, forward strand.
CCATTTTGAATTTCGAGCTTGTACCTTCTCAGCATCCATAATTTTGCATCAATACATACGATGATACTTTTTTTGTTGTATCATTATTTACACATTTATATTTTATCTTATGTGATATGTTACAAAAAAATATAACTAATACACATCATAGAGACTCGTATATGAGTATTAAGCAAATATTTATGGGTGAAATGACTTAAAAAATAATGAAAATAATAATATATTGGTTAACTTATAATGTATCATGATAAATTTAAGTGTTTTTTGGTTGAATTGATCTTCAATCTCATGCATGTTAATCATCCTAACCAACTGAAAACATATTATCGGTTTAAAAATTATCAACCAAGGAACTATATGTCTTAATATATTTAAGTTGGATTGAATTATTGTCAAATCTAATTATAAATATTAATCAATTTGACTTAAATTGTATCATTATTCAATTTTCTAACTTAGTATCAGATAGTTATTCTAAATGAGTGAAAATTTTAAAAAAAATATATGCAGCTGAATAGATAATATATTATCTTTAATTCATAATTTAATAAACTTACATCTTTGGATTGAATTAATGTTCAATCTTATATATATTACCTGATTAATTTGACTCATCATTAGGTTTTTATATTATAAATCAAGAGACAACTCTTTACGAGCTTCTATCATTCACAAAAGCCTCATGAGTTTTATCTCCAATATTGTTCAAGAAAGGAAGTAATTAATTCTCATTTAATTAAAAAAAATAAATAATGTTGCAATGATGCATCACGTCCATCATTTTTCGTGTGAACTCACATGCCAATGGTCATGCAAAAGTTTCGGGCACACTTTATCTTGTGCAAGGTTCCTTTTGCCAAGTAGGAGTAGGCCTCGTGCCTATCGATACCTCGTCGGTGTCATCTTTATCAATTCCTTTGCATCCTCTTATCTTTTTAGTGTTCCTCCCCACCCTTCAAGATACCTTTGCTCGGACACAAGCAAACCATGCCGACTCCTCCGATCTTAGCCAACTCTTCTTAGTTCCAAAAAGAGAGAAAGAAAAGAGGAGAGGAAAGCCTATCACCATTAGAGATATGAAATAGTACATGTCCTAACGAATTGTGGCACGTCATCCTCAAGAAAAGGATTGGGATATTTATAAGCTATTCATCTATAGCCTACATGCGTTGAATGGGCCCATCCATTCGCCAAATTCAAGTCCTTAGCTAGGAGTGTTAAAAAAACTATATATATATATATATATATGATCATTCTAAACATTTCAAACTGGACCTTCATTTATTTTATTCATGATAACCTCCAACTTTGACTACAAGGAGGCGACGCAGGGAGGACGACGACAGTAACAGTTCATTTCAGTTCATTTATTATGGAGTCCAAGTAGCAGCAAGACTCATTTATTGAAGCAGCAGTATCACTCCAAGAGGTCTAGTTCGGTGCTAGATAAAGTCCGATGGCATCAATCATGGCGCCCGCACGTCCAAAGAAGCCAACGATCTTACCCGAGGCTACGGGAATGGAGAAAGGTTTTCCGCCACTGGAGCCGAAAGGTCCATAGCTTTCCTTGTTGGTCCTCAGCGTCAGGTTCCTCACCAGAGTGATTTCGGACATCGTATCCACAGACCCCTCGACGCCCACAAGATACTCGTCCTCTTGCAGAGGAATCTGAACAATGATACTTTCTGTCATTGAGGTACAAACAATCGATGATGTTAATTAGGACGAAGATGACGAGGTGGACGAACCTCGTAGGTAGTGCCAAGGGGGCCACCGAAGTACTTGGTCTCCGTCTGACCATTACGGGTGAAGGTGATCGCGATGGCGTCGATGACCTCTATGGCGCGAATCTCGATGTTGATGATGCGGTCGGCAGCCCCCATGTCCCATTCAGACCCTCCGTTGCCACCCCACGGCCCCACCTTGATCTCTCCCGCCTGCACGCAAGGACGACACTATCACGTTATATACCACCATGCATCAAAACCTTGGACAACAGGAAATGGATAAAGAGAAAGAACCATTTGCATGCAGATATGGAAGTGTGTGTGGACAAGAAGAAGAAGAAGATGACGATGATGATGCACGCCCTTCCTCTGGGACCTATATTACATGGGTGGGCCCATAACCATCTTCCTCAAATAACACGTTAAACGTGTAGTACCTACGTAAACGTGAAACTAGTGATCGTTACATACACAAGTGCAACAACACAGTGCATGCAAATAAACGCCATTACGTTATAAACCATGCATCGAACCTTACACAGTGCAACAACACAGACACAACTTGCACAGCAAGAATGTATAAAGAGAACGAACGACGTCACGGAGGCAGAGCCTCCTCTCTCACCATTTGCAGACTCCTTTCTTTTGCACAGGAAGAAACTTCGAGAAGACGGTGGATGCTGCACGTCCTCCCTCTGGGAAGAGGATGGGGTATTTATAGCCCTCCAAGGTTAACATGTGCCTACATAAACGTGAATCTCGTGATCGACCCACATCAGGTTCTGCAAGCGATGAAGTCAAAAGAAACACTTACAAGGGCTGAATTGGAGATGATGATCCCTCTCCATCTCATCCATCGTAGCACTTGGGTATCGGCCAAGGATGGAAGGTGAGGTACGTAAACGTGAATCTCATGGCCATCTTAGCCACCTCACCTTGGATGTGTTGGCAAGCATCTAAATCGCATATGTCCTTCCACGGCGGAAATGCTAAGCAACACATTCTGCATGCAGAACCTTATAGACTTGTGAGCGTACGAATGCAATAATTGTGTCTTTTGGTGTATGGCTGCCAATCTTGACTCAAGGGCCTGAACGTAGCATATAATTAATGCATACTCCCTAGTGCTCGTTCGGTGGACGGTATAGCTTTTAAGTGGTTTATTGGAATGGATGTGAGAATATAGCTTCATAGTTTACATCATCATTATTTATATTATCAAAAGAATGTAATTTTTTCATTTCCAATCGTAATCATTTATTTTTTTTTTCTTCCTTCTTTCTTTCTGATTAAGATTAATTAATCTATAATCCTACCTACTTTTCTGATGAGTAAAAAATCATAGGATCTCGAAAACATGCATAAATATAATTTTTTAATTTAAATCGACTCTATTGATGTAAATATAAGGCACATCACATGGTAATTTTTTATTTTTTTCCTTCTTTTGGTTTTTCTTGTTGTTTTTTATTTCTCCTTATAATGCACCAACAGCAATCAAACCCCCTTTTTTTATTTATTTATTTCTCCCAATTGGTGCCTTCTTTTGATTTGTTTTTTCTTCCATTCTTTTCTTTCACTGTTTTTTATTTATCCATATAACACAGCAACAACAACCCACCTTTTTATTTTCTTATTTCTTTGATAGAGTAGGTAAATATTAAGCTATAACAAATTATCGCACATCATGTGTTATATAATATCTCGAGTCATCGTCGCACATATCACAACTAGTTGGCTTTGTCAAACGAAAGCACTGATAGATAATCGAAACTGATCTCATTTTCCGACGCTAAGCCTTCATGTCATCAACATTTTGGTCAATAGCATTTCAAATTACAATCTACCACATTAACTATATACGAAATGATACAATGGCAGATGGAAACCCAACTCCAGAATATTTTGTACACCATCTCATTCATCTATAGAATTCAAAAGACAACCAAAAGAACTGTCGGCAAGAGAATATTAATCTAAATGATTGGGTGAGATGTGTTTCACTTTATCTATGACTGTCATATATAAAAAACAAAGAAAATCTCATGATGCAGAAACATGACCTTTCTTATTTGTTTGAGTAAACGGCTGTTGTTTTGTGCATGCCACAAGTTGTATTATAAACTCAAAACCCAATACATTCAGAAGAAAATTATCCTAAAATCAGCTATTTTTGAAGTCCTAAATATTGTGGAAAGTTATGGAGTGGATGTCATTCATAATGTTGCTCTGATTATTTCTTCTCCTGTTGATACTTGACACCATGTTTTGAATAGAAATTTCTTCAAGAGATGTGCGTAAGCTTTGATGGTAATGCTGTATGAAGATTCCAAGAACCTTGAGAAGGTCATCATTGTTGTCAAATCACATAATTGAGTGATCCATGGAATAAGAAAGTGGATATGTTCCACCCAAAAATAATTTGGTCTAAGGAGAGGATAAATATGTGTGCACATAATAATGTGTGGTGAGGAAGATGACTTGTGATTTGGGCATGCGTTTTTAAGCCAACTTGACTGGGTAAGAGCTGAAATTGATGGTTGCTTAAGAGAGATGGCCAATTGAATTCCGAAGCCAAGAATTGCTTTCCCATCAGTTCATCCATAACAGGCCAAACTAAGGATTGTTTGTGGTAGGCCACTCCAGCGCATGAAATAGTGAACACTGAAAGAGAAGGGACTGTTTGATTTGTCCTTCAGAAAGCTGAAAAACAAACTGCAGGATTCTTTCAATTATGGAGGCTTTTCACTCGTCCTCAGTAAAGGATTGGAGTTCAGAAACTTAGTCTTATCCTTACATTCATTAGATTGTGTTTGATCCAAAACTTCTTTCATTTTTGAATTATAAGAAAACGCAACTCTGCAGGATTCAACTATTCAAAAGAGCACTGTTTTTTTTGGTTCACTTTGATTTTTTTCATCTAACCTCTGGTACAGATAGAAATCTGTGTATTCTCTGAAAGAATGCCGAAGAAAGTTGAAACACAAGTTGAAGAAGATGAATATAAAGAAAAGAAGATGTCTACGTGATCAAAACTATGCTGATCTAGAAACTATGAAGGGCTGCTATTTCTGATTAATAGGTCATAGTCAACTTGGGACAGTTATGGGGAAGTTTGACTCGAAGAAAACCTTGTATCTGTCTATTTATAGTCAACTTGAATATCTCAATCTGTAAAAGAACTAGATCCTTCTTCTCTCTTCCTATCCTTTCATAAGATCACCTAGATTGATGGTTTAAGAGAAGAGTATTATAATCTCTCAATTAAGATGCATAACCTTTATTATGAGAGTTCCTCACATCAACGTTATCTCCTAAAGAATCATAATTTATGTGGAATTCTTTTCTATTAACCAATATATGTCATCAGAATCTAATTAGTTATATTATATATATCTTATTAAATTATAAAGGATTACAAAATCTAACATATGTCTGCATGATCAAAATTATGCCGATCTAGAAACTACCAAGGGCTACTATTTCTGATTAATAGGTCATAGTCAACTTGGGACAACTAAGGGCAAGTTTGAGATGTCAATCTTGTCAACCAATGTTCTACCAAATTCTTGTTCTTTGCTCGCTGTTGATGGTAGCAGTAGCTTGACTCGAGCTATGAAATGAAGGCTTCCAACATGAATGACATCTAGTTTGCCAAAGCTAACGGATACTTGCATGAACAACCACCATATGAAGAACTCATTGACAGAGGCTTTTTGTATGTAACATGATTTTATATATTCTTTTTATTGCCATAAAATATCTAAATTTTGGTTGAGAATTTTATGAGAAAAATAAGTTTGATATTCAAGTCAGGACTTCAACCCATTTCTAGATGTATGAAGCAGGATAGTATGATTCTGACTTCCACTAGCAAGACCATTCTTTCAACTAAAGAGGAATTTAATTGAAAGTAGACTTCCCTAATACATGGATACTAGTAATCTAACTTGAAAGATTTTGGCAAAGGATTAGCCTAGATACAATCTTACTTATGTCCTAAAGGGTTTATAAAAAAGTAAATTGATTCATTCAGAAAATAAATTACAAACAAGTTCGAACATCTGACAATTATAAGTAATTTAGCATATATTTGATGTATAGGAGAGAAAAGAAAAAGAGGAAAAACAAGAACTTTAGAGGGCAAAACAATGGTTGTAAGTCTATAAATGACTGCTCGCTGGTGCGTTCATAAGTCTTATAAACTTTATATGCGAACTTGTGAATCTACTCTTATCTTCCATATGTATCTTTGTTAGTACGAAGAGTAAATTATCCTATGTTGATAGTCCACCATAAGTTTTTCGATGCCAACAAGGTGTTCATTATAATGGTTGATGTCAAGGTTAATATACAAAAACAATCAAGCTTGGAGTATTATTTTTTTCTTAATAAAGTTATAATTATGATTAAATTAGAGTTCTAATCATGAAAAATATTATGATAATAATTTTTTATTAACAACCTCGTAAGAGTGGCCAACATAGCCTCTATAGTGTTCGAAAGCAAGTAAGGCCATGTTGGGAACATAAAAAATATGCACTAAAAGTATAAAACATATCTTAAATGTACTTTGATGGTTGATAAATTTTCTTCAAATCTTATTTAGTTTGGTTGTTGCATTGCAAATATCCAAATGCGAAATTTTTAAAATATCCTATGATATTCTCTAAAAACATTAGATTATCATTATATAATAGAAATCACAATCCTCATTTTCTCTCCCATTTTCTTGATTTCTATTGTCGCTAACACCTCTCACTTGTCTTATATAAGAAATATTATTTATATATTTTTTAAATATTTTATTTTTTGATTGTATTTTATATTTTTTATATACATGGATGAGACATAAAATTTTGTAATATTACATAAATAAATAAATTTTATTTATTTAAACAAAAATATGTATTTATTTTTTAATACATATGAAAAATATTAGAAGGATAAATTTTATTACATAATATTTAATGAACTTTTAAAATATAATATTACCAAATAATATTTATGACAATGTATATTTAAGATATATTTTTAATCTATTATTTATCAAATACTCAAGACATTCCAATTACTATATATTAAATATATATTTCCAAACATAATCACAACACAATCAAACATGCATATCATAAACGAACGTACAGTAAAGAAAAACGAGAGAAGGACTTCTCTTAGAGATGTGTTAATTGAGTGGGAAAAGAAGAAAGAGAGAGCAGAGAAGCGATAAAAGAGAAAAACAAAACGAAGAAAACCAGGCTTCCTCCAATCTTCTCCAACTCCTCTTCTTAGTTCCAGAGAGAGAGAGAGGAGGAGGAAAGCCTCTCACCATTAGAGATGTGGAGTAGTACGTGTACTTAGGACTCGTTGTGTCCTCCATAAGGGATGGGTTGGGGGTCTTTATAGGCTATTCATCTATAGCTTATAAGTCCATCCATTCGTCAAGCTCAATTATATGTGTCGACAATACCCAGAAGTCAAACTTCACATTACGCATCCTGTCCACGTTAGTCCAAAGCTAGTCTTTCCTTAGCTGGGAGTCTTAATATATATATTTTATTAAGTACATGGAGGAGGAAACCTATCAAACTGGGCCCTTATTTATTTTATTCATGATAACATCCAACTTTGAGTACATGGAGGAGGAGACGGAGGGAGGACGACGACAGTAACAGTTCATTTCAGTTCATTTATTATTGAGTCCAAGTAGCAGCAAGACTCATTTATTGAAGCAGCAGTATCACTCCAAGAGGTCTAGTTCGGTGCTAGATAAAGTCCGATGGCATCAATCATGGCGCCCGCACGTCCAAAGAAGCCAACGATCTTACCCGAGGCTACAGGAATGGAGAAAGGTTTTCCGCCACTGGAGCCGAAAGGTCCAAAGCTTTCCTTGTTGGTCGTCAGCGTCAGGTTCCTCACCAGAGTGATTTCCCACATCGTATCCACAGACCCCTCGACGCCCACAAGATACTCGTCCTCTTGCAGAGAAATCTGAACAACGAGACTTTCTGTTATTTAGGTGCAACCAATCGATGATGTTAATTCGGAGGAAGATGACGAGGTGGACGAACCGGGTGGGGATCGCCAAGGATGCTACCGAAGAGTTTGGTCTCCTTCTGACCATTACGGGTGAAGGTGATCAGAATGCCGGCGATGACCTCACTGGCGAAAATATCTATCTTGATGATGCGGTCGGCAGCCCCCATGTCCCATTCAGACCCTCCGTTGCCACCCCACGGCCCCACCTTGATCTCTCCCGCCTGCACGCAAGGACGACACCATCACGTTATATACCACCATGCATCAAAACCTTGGACAGCAGGAAATGGATAAAGAGAAAGAACCATTTGCATGCAGATATGGAAGTGTGTGTGGACAAGAAGAAGAAGAAGATGACGATGATGATGCACGCCCTTCCTCTGGGACCTATATTACATGGGTGGGCCCATAACCATCTTCCTCAAATAAAACGTTAAACGTGTAGTACCTACGTAAACGTGAAACTAGTGATCGTTACATACACAACTGCAACAAACACAGTGCATGCAAATAAACGCCATTACGTTATAAACCATGCATCGAACCTTACACAGTGCAACAACACAGACACAACTTGCACAGCAAGAATGTATAAAGAGAACGAACGACGTCACGGAGGCAGAGCCTCCTCTCTCACCATTTGTAGACTCCTTTCTTTTGCACAGGAAGAAACTTCGAGAAGACGGTGGATGCTGCACGTCCTCCCTCTGGGAAGAGGATGGGGTATTTATAGCCCTCCAAGGTTAACATGTGCCTATATAAACGTGAATCTCGTGATCGACCCACATCAGGTTCTGCAAGCGATGAAGTCAAAAGAAACACTTACAAGGGCTGAATTGGAGATGATGATCCCTCTCCATCTCATCATCGTAGCACTTGGGTATCGGCCAAGGATGGAAGGTGAGGTACGTAAACGTGAATCTCATGGCTAAGATTGGATGGCTTGGCAAGCATCTACATCGCATATGTCCTTCCATGGCGGAAATGCTAAGCTGCACATTCTGCATGCAGAACCTTAAAGACTTGTGAGCGTCCGAAAGCAATAATTGTGTCTTTTGGTGCATGGCCCCCAATCTTGACTCAAAGGGCCTGAACGTAGCATATAATGCATACTCCCTTGTGCTCGTTCGGTGGACGGTACAGTTTTTAAGTGGTTTATTGGATTGGATGTCAGAATATACCTTCATATTTATATTATCAAAAGAATGTAATTTTTTCATTTCCAATCGTAGTCATTTAATTGTTTTTATTCCTTCTTTCTTTCTTATTAAGATTAATTAATCTATAATCCTACCTACTTTTCTGATGAGTAAAAAATCATAGGATCTCGAAAACATGCATAAATATAATTTTTTAATTTAAATCGACTCTCTTGATGTAAATATAAGGCACATCACATGGTAATTTTTTATTTTTTCCTTCTTTTCTTTTTTCTTGTTGTTTTTTATTTCCCCTTATAACGCAACAACAACAACCCACTGTTTTCTTATTCTGTATGTTTTTTCTCCTAGTTGATGTCTTCCTTTGATTTTTCCCATACAATGGGTCACGTATCCTCTTTAGATTCTTTGTCTCTCACCGTTTTTTATTTCTCCATATAATGCAGCAACAACAACCCACCTTTTTTTTTTTTTGCTTTCTTTCTTTGCACTATTTTTTTTCTTCTGGTTGGTGTCTTTTTTTCGTTTTTCCCCCACATATTGGGTTGCATATCCATTTTAGATTTTAATTGTTTTTCGCTTTCATTCTTTTTTTCTTTTTCTTTTTTTTCGCTTCTTATAACGTACCAACAATAACCCACCTTTTTTATTTTTTTGCATTTTTTTTAATATCCTGATTGTTGTCTTTCTTTAGTTTTCCACCGCATAATTGGTTGCATATCATCTTTAGATTTTGATTTTTTTTTTCTGCTTCCATTCTTTTCTCTTACTCTTTTTTATTTCTCCTTATAACGCACCAACAACAACCCACCTTTTTTTTTCTCTTTTCTTTACAATTTTTTGCTCCTCGCTGGTATCTTCCTTCGGTTTTTTCCCACACAATGGGTTGTATATCCTCTTTAGATTTTGATATTTTTATTCTCTTCCATTCTTTTCTCTCATTATTTTTTATTTCTCCTTATAACGCACCAACAAAAACCCACCATTTTTTCCCTTTTTTGTACTTTCTTTTTCTCCTTATTTGTGTCTTCCTTTCCCCCACATAGTGATAAGTTGAATTGTAACGATAAAAGCACATATTAAAATGGTGGAATACAATGTCTTATTTATACATATGAAAAAAAAAGATTTTCCTTAACTATTCAGTGAGATTTCCTCATGTTGAGTAAATCTTCTCTGTTATCATGCCCCCATAAGATTGAGCTCCGATCAAAGATGTCAATCTTTGACCAATGCAACGAAAATAGTTTATGGGCGAGAGGCTTCGTGAGTGAGTCTGCTAGTTGATCAGTCATATATATGTGAGAAACATATAGTCGATATCTAACAACTTGATCCTGCACGAAGTAGAAGTCGATTGTAATGTGTTTAATGTGTGAGTGGAACATTAGATTGACACATTGGTAGGTAGCTCCAATATTATCAAAGTATATTATATGAGAAAAGGTAAAGTTGATGTTAAATTTCTTGACCGATTTATGACACAATTGTGTTTCGTAGCAGCAGTGGTGACGGCACGGTATTCAACTTCAATTATAGATCATACGATTATCTTTGCTTATTTGAACTCCAACTAATTGAATTAGCTCCAAGGAAAATAATATATCTTAACGTGGATATTCTATCATCAAAGTTTCCTGCCCAATCAGCATCAACAAAGGCATAGAGATTAAGCGAGACGTGTTTGCGGAGAAAGATGCCATGATTGAGGTCCCCTTAAGATATCGCAAAATTCGTTTGACCACAGACCAATATGTAGTAGATGAATGATGCATGAATTATGATAATTTATTAATTATAAATAAGATATCTAGATGGGTAAGAGCTAAGTTTGGGTTCCGCTTAATTCAAAAGACTCATTTATACCCAATGATATTTTGCGTGTGATGAAATGGTACTAGAGTCATTATAGAGTTATGAAGGAAAGCATCATATTCTTCATACATAACTTTACACCAGAGGAGATCTTTGAGCTTAAGTAATTGTGGTGGGTTCAGTAGCCTCAGGAGATGAGTTCGTTATAGCATGTAGGTCAAGGACTTGACTTGGTTTTAAAATACCACTTTTGGAGCGTGTTGCCATTAGATGTCTAGGGGCTATAAAAGTGGTAGGTTGTGTTGTCGGTATAGCCGGTGGTGAGCTACTGACACTGGTTGAGCTACTCTGAGATACTTCAATATCACGAGGTCTAGAAGAAGATGAAACCAATGGCCATGTTGCCAAGGGTATTGCTTCATCAATAGGGGAAACCTATGAAGCAGGGAGTAGAGGAATATTGGAGAGAGCGAGGAACTATTGAACTAGAGGAGTGTATTGATCATGAGGATAAGGACTGGACGGTGTTGTGGGAGGTTCGTAGGATAGGATCAGAGAGATACTTCACTGATGTATGTTTGTTGAAGTAGCTTGCATGGTAGGATACTCATGATTTTGAAAAGGAAAAAGAGACTCCACAAAAATAATGTAACGTGATATAAAGACTTTTTGAGTTTGAGGTTCGTAGTATCGAAAAGCGTTATGTTCAAGAGAGTATCCTATAAAAATGCAAAGCTTAGATCGTAGTGTTAGCTTATGTGAGGCATAAGGATGTAGCCATTGATAACAAAAGATTTTGAGTTTTTGAATGTTTAGAAGCTTGTGAAATAGTTTTTCAAATAGTGACCAGTATTGGAGGACTAGAGTGAGCAAACGAATAATGAGATAGACTATAGTTTGAAATACTACTGACAAAAAAGTTGGTGGCATGAATGCTTGATGTAAAAATGTGAGACTAATTTTAACTATATGCCAATGCTTACATTGGGTAGAACCAAACTAACTAATTGGGGAGTATGGGGGGTGATTTAAGGTGTTGTATACCACAAGCTATGAGATAGGATGTGAGGGCTTGATATTCACCTCTTAGAATAAACTATTTTAATGGAAGATTGAAATAAATTCTTGACTAACTTTCTAAAATTCGTAAAGATTGTTGAAGCTTTAGATTTATGGTGACAATGATATAACCATGTGTACTTAGTGAAATAGTCTATAAAAATAACATAAAATCTAAACTTGTCAAAAGAAAGGGTTGGGGCAAGGCCCCAAACATCGGTATAAATCAAAAAAGTATTCTATGACTTTTATTGCTACGATAAGCATCACTATGAGTTATAATGCTACTTGTATTAAAGGTAGGAAGAGAATAATGAGAGAACAATTTTTGATGCATAAAGGATGAGGGGTGAACAAGACATTGATGTCATACATTAATTGGAGCTATAACTGAAAAGTGAACAGTGGGCTGGGTTATTTATGAAGTTGACGGCCACTCATAAATGTTGTTGTTGTGGAACCAATATGAGTAATGGGAATTCATTTACCATCGCTAATGATGATATCTTTATTTTCGTCATAATTGTTTTGGATAGATAAGTTCTGAAGATGTGATGAGAGGCGCTAGAGTCCACAATCCAATTTGATTGGCTAGTAGTTGGAATAGTCATGAGATTCGCCTGAGGCCACCAGGATTGAGCAAGGAGTCGGGGTCAAGACTGATAGATTTTTGCAAAGTGTCCAACTTTATCATATAACTAGCAAACGACTCTTTGTTAACTTATGAGGACAAGACGCCAGGTCTCATAATAGTTGAAGTTACCACCTTGATAGTTGTAATGTTGATGATGTGGATGAGGCGAGGTTTGTTGAAGACCCATAGGGTCAAGAGACAACTTAGCCAGATCTTTGTTGACTTTTTTATTGTATTGGTTGCTCTTTCTCTTAGATTTTTGACTGAATTGAGTTATGATGGTTGGTTCGTGCAACTTATCCTCATACTTTAAAAATATCTCATAGTCAGTTAGCTTATCACAGAGTTCTTCGAATGATATTGGTGAGTCGTATGCCCGAATTAATACAGTCAGTTCCTTGTACTTGTCTCCTAGACCATTCATGGTATGAACTAGGACTTTTTTTATCACTGAACGAATGACCTATCAAAGCTAAGTTATCAATGATAACTCTAATATATTGTAAATAATCAGTAATAGTAATTTCCTCTTATTTCATTTTTATTAAATTGGATAAAAGACCGAACATGCGAGTACGCGAGCAATTTGCCAAGCTGGATTGCAATTTGTGTCAAGCTTCTGCAATAACAGTTGTACACAAAGATATCAATGGAGTGACGAACCCAGAGACGAAGATTAGGGTCTCTAGAGATGAGATGATCTCAGCATAGCTATAGTTTATGGGCTGGATTTGGTACCAGACTAGAGTCTCTGGAGATGTTGATCATTGCTGGTGGACAACTAAGAGCCATTGATGTAGCCTAGTAAATTATAGCAAAATAGGAGATTAGAAAATTATGCACGTCAAGATGCATAGTTACCTCTATAATAACTGATATGATGTCCTGCATTAACAATAACTGATAAATAATTAAGATATTTTGAACCATTTTGAGGATATATATATATATATATATATATATATATATAGGAGCATGAGAGTTGTCAGCTGTAAATAGAGAGTCAGCAATCAAGGAGGAAGAAGGCGCCGACGCAGATTAGCATCACCTGAGGTAGAAGCAGGTCTCTCCTGGAGTTACGACACCTTGATGTGCTTTGGTGTGGGTGGTCACTGCATGCGACGAGGTGGCTGCAGGAGGTGCCATCATTGGCGAATGAGGTATCTTCGTCTTTGACCCTTTAGGAGGTCTAAGATCCTTAGAGCCGATATCTTTATCGAAGGAGCAGGTTTTGTTGCGGCAGGTTTTGAAGGAACTTCGCATTCCACGTCCTGTCCACATCAGTCCAAACTGATCTTAATGTGAATATTAATGCAAGTTCTTAACTGGGAGTCTTATATATATATAATATCATCATTAAAAATGTCCTTGCCTTGACTAAGCGTCTTGGGGAACCATTTTGAATTTCGAGCTTGTACCTTCTCAGCATCCATAATTTTGCATCAATACATACGATGATACTTTTTTTGTTGTATCATTATTTACACATTTATATTTTATCTTATGTGATATGTTACAAAAAAATATAACTAATACACATCATAGAGACTCGTATATGAGTATTAAGCAAATATTTATGGGTGAAATGACTTAAAAAATAATGAAAATAATAATATATTGGTTAACTTATAATGTATCATGATAAATTTAAGTGTTTTTTGGTTGAATTGATCTTCAATCTCATGCATGTTAATCATCCTAACCAACTGAAAACATATTATCGGTTTAAAAATTATCAACCAAGGAACTATATGTCTTAATATATTTAAGTTGGATTGAATTATTGTCAAATCTAATTATAAATATTAATCAATTTGACTTAAATTGTATCATTATTCAATTTTCTAACTTAGTATCAGATAGTTATTCTAAATGAGTGAAAATTTTAAAAAAAATATATGCAGCTGAATAGATAATATATTATCTTTAATTCATAATTTAATAAACTTACATCTTTGGATTGAATTAATGTTCAATCTTATATATATTACCTGATTAATTTGACTCATCATTAGGTTTTTATATTATAAATCAAGAGACAACTCTTTACGAGCTTCTATCATTCACAAAAGCCTCATGAGTTTTATCTCCAATATTGTTCAAGAAAGGAAGTAATTAATTCTCATTTAATTAAAAAAAATAAATAATGTTGCAATGATGCATCACGTCCATCATTTTTCGTGTGAACTCACATGCCAATGGTCATGCAAAAGTTTCGGGCACACTTTATCTTGTGCAAGGTTCCTTTTGCCAAGTAGGAGTAGGCCTCGTGCCTATCGATACCTCGTCGGTGTCATCTTTATCAATTCCTTTGCATCCTCTTATCTTTTTAGTGTTCCTCCCCACCCTTCAAGATACCTTTGCTCGGACACAAGCAAACCATGCCGACTCCTCCGATCTTAGCCAACTCTTCTTAGTTCCAAAAAGAGAGAAAGAAAAGAGGAGAGGAAAGCCTATCACCATTAGAGATATGAAATAGTACATGTCCTAACGAATTGTGGCACGTCATCCTCAAGAAAAGGATTGGGATATTTATAAGCTATTCATCTATAGCCTACATGCGTTGAATGGGCCCATCCATTCGCCAAATTCAAGTCCTTAGCTAGGAGTGTTAAAAAAACTATATATATATATATATATATGATCATTCTAAACATTTCAAACTGGACCTTCATTTATTTTATTCATGATAACCTCCAACTTTGACTACAAGGAGGCGACGCAGGGAGGACGACGACAGTAACAGTTCATTTCAGTTCATTTATTATGGAGTCCAAGTAGCAGCAAGACTCATTTATTGAAGCAGCAGTATCACTCCAAGAGGTCTAGTTCGGTGCTAGATAAAGTCCGATGGCATCAATCATGGCGCCCGCACGTCCAAAGAAGCCAACGATCTTACCCGAGGCTACGGGAATGGAGAAAGGTTTTCCGCCACTGGAGCCGAAAGGTCCATAGCTTTCCTTGTTGGTCCTCAGCGTCAGGTTCCTCACCAGAGTGATTTCGGACATCGTATCCACAGACCCCTCGACGCCCACAAGATACTCGTCCTCTTGCAGAGGAATCTGAACAATGATACTTTCTGTCATTGAGGTACAAACAATCGATGATGTTAATTAGGACGAAGATGACGAGGTGGACGAACCTCGTAGGTAGTGCCAAGGGGGCCACCGAAGTACTTGGTCTCCGTCTGACCATTACGGGTGAAGGTGATCGCGATGGCGTCGATGACCTCTATGGCGCGAATCTCGATGTTGATGATGCGGTCGGCAGCCCCCATGTCCCATTCAGACCCTCCGTTGCCACCCCACGGCCCCACCTTGATCTCTCCCGCCTGCACGCAAGGACGACACTATCACGTTATATACCACCATGCATCAAAACCTTGGACAACAGGAAATGGATAAAGAGAAAGAACCATTTGCATGCAGATATGGAAGTGTGTGTGGACAAGAAGAAGAAGAAGATGACGATGATGATGCACGCCCTTCCTCTGGGACCTATATTACATGGGTGGGCCCATAACCATCTTCCTCAAATAACACGTTAAACGTGTAGTACCTACGTAAACGTGAAACTAGTGATCGTTACATACACAAGTGCAACAACACAGTGCATGCAAATAAACGCCATTACGTTATAAACCATGCATCGAACCTTACACAGTGCAACAACACAGACACAACTTGCACAGCAAGAATGTATAAAGAGAACGAACGACGTCACGGAGGCAGAGCCTCCTCTCTCACCATTTGCAGACTCCTTTCTTTTGCACAGGAAGAAACTTCGAGAAGACGGTGGATGCTGCACGTCCTCCCTCTGGGAAGAGGATGGGGTATTTATAGCCCTCCAAGGTTAACATGTGCCTACATAAACGTGAATCTCGTGATCGACCCACATCAGGTTCTGCAAGCGATGAAGTCAAAAGAAACACTTACAAGGGCTGAATTGGAGATGATGATCCCTCTCCATCTCATCCATCGTAGCACTTGGGTATCGGCCAAGGATGGAAGGTGAGGTACGTAAACGTGAATCTCATGGCCATCTTAGCCACCTCACCTTGGATGTGTTGGCAAGCATCTAAATCGCATATGTCCTTCCACGGCGGAAATGCTAAGCAACACATTCTGCATGCAGAACCTTATAGACTTGTGAGCGTACGAATGCAATAATTGTGTCTTTTGGTGTATGGCTGCCAATCTTGACTCAAGGGCCTGAACGTAGCATATAATTAATGCATACTCCCTAGTGCTCGTTCGGTGGACGGTATAGCTTTTAAGTGGTTTATTGGAATGGATGTGAGAATATAGCTTCATAGTTTACATCATCATTATTTATATTATCAAAAGAATGTAATTTTTTCATTTCCAATCGTAATCATTTATTTTTTTTTTCTTCCTTCTTTCTTTCTGATTAAGATTAATTAATCTATAATCCTACCTACTTTTCTGATGAGTAAAAAATCATAGGATCTCGAAAACATGCATAAATATAATTTTTTAATTTAAATCGACTCTCTTGATGTAAATATAAGGCACATCACATGGTAATTTTTTATTTTTTTCCTTCTTTTGGTTTTTCTTGTTGTTTTTTATTTCTCCTTATAATGCACCAACAGCAATCAAACCCCCTTTTTTTATTTATTTATTTCTCCCAATTGGTGCCTTCTTTTGATTTGTTTTTTCTTCCATTCTTTTCTTTCACTGTTTTTTATTTATCCATATAACACAGCAACAACAACCCACCTTTTTATTTTCTTATTTCTTTGATAGAGTAGGTAAATATTAAGCTATAACAAATTATCGCACATCATGTGTTATATAATATCTCGAGTCATCGTCGCACATATCACAACTAGTTGGCTTTGTCAAACGAAAGCACTGATAGATAATCGAAACTGATCTCATTTTCCGACGCTAAGCCTTCATGTCATCAACATTTTGGTCAATAGCATTTCAAATTACAATCTACCACATTAACTATATACGAAATGATACAATGGCAGATGGAAACCCAACTCCAGAATATTTTGTACACCATCTCATTCATCTATAGAATTCAAAAGACAACCAAAAGAACTGTCGGCAAGAGAATATTAATCTAAATGATTGGGTGAGATGTGTTTCACTTTATCTATGACTGTCATATATAAAAAACAAAGAAAATCTCATGATGCAGAAACATGACCTTTCTTATTTGTTTGAGTAAACGGCTGTTGTTTTGTGCATGCCACAAGTTGTATTATAAACTCAAAACCCAATACATTCAGAAGAAAATTATCCTAAAATCAGCTATTTTTGAAGTCCTAAATATTGTGGAAAGTTATGGAGTGGATGTCATTCATAATGTTGCTCTGATTATTTCTTCTCCTGTTGATACTTGACACCATGTTTTGAATAGAAATTTCTTCAAGAGATGTGCGTAAGCTTTGATGGTAATGCTGTATGAAGATTCCAAGAACCTTGAGAAGGTCATCATTGTTGTCAAATCACATAATTGAGTGATCCATGGAATAAGAAAGTGGATATGTTCCACCCAAAAATAATTTGGTCTAAGGAGAGGATAAATATGTGTGCACATAATAATGTGTGGTGAGGAAGATGACTTGTGATTTGGGCATGCGTTTTTAAGCCAACTTGACTGGGTAAGAGCTGAAATTGATGGTTGCTTAAGAGAGATGGCCAATTGAATTCCGAAGCCAAGAATTGCTTTCCCATCAGTTCATCCATAACAGGCCAAACTAAGGATTGTTTGTGGTAGGCCACTCCAGCGCATGAAATAGTGAACACTGAAAGAGAAGGGACTGTTTGATTTGTCCTTCAGAAAGCTGAAAAACAAACTGCAGGATTCTTTCAATTATGGAGGCTTTTCACTCGTCCTCAGTAAAGGATTGGAGTTCAGAAACTTAGTCTTATCCTTACATTCATTAGATTGTGTTTGATCCAAAACTTCTTTCATTTTTGAATTATAAGAAAACGCAACTCTGCAGGATTCAACTATTCAAAAGAGCACTGTTTTTTTTGGTTCACTTTGATTTTTTTCATCTAACCTCTGGTACAGATAGAAATCTGTGTATTCTCTGAAAGAATGCCGAAGAAAGTTGAAACACAAGTTGAAGAAGATGAATATAAAGAAAAGAAGATGTCTACGTGATCAAAACTATGCTGATCTAGAAACTATGAAGGGCTGCTATTTCTGATTAATAGGTCATAGTCAACTTGGGACAGTTATGGGGAAGTTTGACTCGAAGAAAACCTTGTATCTGTCTATTTATAGTCAACTTGAATATCTCAATCTGTAAAAGAACTAGATCCTTCTTCTCTCTTCCTATCCTTTCATAAGATCACCTAGATTGATGGTTTAAGAGAAGAGTATTATAATCTCTCAATTAAGATGCATAACCTTTATTATAAGAGTTCCTCACATCAACGTTATCTCCTAAAGAATCATAATTTATGTGGAATTCTTTTCTATTGACCAATATATGTCATCAGAATTTAATTAGTTATATTATATATATCTTATTAAATTATAAAGGATTACAAAATCTAACATATGTCTGCATGATCAAAATTATGCCGATCTAGAAACTACCAAGGGCTACTATTTCTGATTAATAGGTCATAGTCAACTTGGGACAACTAAGGGCAAGTTTGAGATGTCAATCTTGTCAACCAATGTTCTACCAAATTCTTGTTCTTTGCTCGCTGTTGATGGTAGCAGTAGCTTGACTCGAGCTATGAAATGAAGGCTTCCAACATGAATGACATCTAGTTTGCCAAAGCTAACGGATACTTGCATGAACAACCACCATATGAAGAACTCATTGACAGAGGCTTTTTGTATGTAACATGATTTTATATATTCTTTTTATTGCCATAAAATATCTAAATTTTGGTTGAGAATTTTATGAGAAAAATAAGTTTGATATTCAAGTCAGGACTTCAACCCATTTCTAGATGTATGAAGCAGGATAGTATGATTCTGACTTCCACTAGCAAGACCATTCTTTCAACTAAAGAGGAATTTAATTGAAAGTAGACTTCCCTAATACATGGATACTAGTAATCTAACTTGAAAGATTTTGGCAAAGGATTAGCCTAGATACAATCTTACTTATGTCCTAAAGGGTTTATAAAAAAGTAAATTGATTCATTCAGAAAATAAATTACAAACAAGTTCGAACATCTGACAATTATAAGTAATTTAGCATATATTTGATGTATAGGAGAGAAAAGAAAAAGAGGAAAAACAAGAACTTTAGAGGGCAAAACAATGGTTGTAAGTCTATAAATGACTGCTCGCTGGTGCGTTCATAAGTCTTATAAACTTTATATGCGAACTTGTGAATCTACTCTTATCTTCCATATGTATCTTTGTTAGTACGAAGAGTAAATTATCCTATGTTGATAGTCCACCATAAGTTTTTCGATGCCAACAAGGTGTTCATTATAATGGTTGATGTCAAGGTTAATATACAAAAACAATCAAGCTTGGAGTATTATTTTTTTCTTAATAAAGTTATAATTATGATTAAATTAGAGTTCTAATCATGAAAAATATTATGATAATAATTTTTTATTAACAACCTCGTAAGAGTGGCCAACATAGCCTCTATAGTGTTCGAAAGCAAGTAAGGCCATGTTGGGAACATAAAAAATATGCACTAAAAGTATAAAACATATCTTAAATGTACTTTGATGGTTGATAAATTTTCTTCAAATCTTATTTAGTTTGGTTGTTGCATTGCAAATATCCAAATGCGAAATTTTTAAAATATCCTATGATATTCTCTAAAAACATTAGATTATCATTATATAATAGAAATCACAATCCTCATTTTCTCTCCCATTTTCTTGATTTCTATTGTCGCTAACACCTCTCACTTGTCTTATATAAGAAATATTATTTATATATTTTTTAAATATTTTATTTTTTGATTGTATTTTATATTTTTTATATACATGGATGAGACATAAAATTTTGTAATATTACATAAATAAATAAATTTTATTTATTTAAACAAAAATATGTATTTATTTTTTAATACATATGAAAAATATTAGAAGGATAAATTTTATTACATAATATTTAATGAACTTTTAAAATATAATATTACCAAATAATATTTATGACAATGTATATTTAAGATATAATTTTAATCTATTATTTATCAAATACTCAAGACATTCCAATTACTATATATTAAATATATATTTCCAAACATAATCACAACACAATCAAACATGCATATCATAAACGAACGTACAGTAAAGAAAAACGAGAGAAGGACTTCTCTTAGAGATGTGTTAATTGAGTGGGAGAAGAAGAAAGAGAGAGCAGAGAAGCGATAAAAGAGAAAAACAAAACGAAGAAAACCAGGCTTCCTCCAATCTTCTCCAACTCCTCTTCTTAGTTCCAGAGAGAGAGAAAGGAGGAGGAAAGCCTCTCACCATTAGAGATGTGGAGTAGTACGTGTACTTAGGACTCGTTGTGTCCTCCATAAGGGATGGGTTGGGGGTCTTTATAGGCTATTCATCTATAGCTTATAAGTCCATCCATTCGTCAAGCTCAATTATATACTTTTTTTAGAAATCTAGTTTAGGAAGAGAATGCAGGATTATTAAATTAAACATTTTGATTAGATAAGTGATTGATTTAAAAAAATTAGCTAAGATAAAAAAAAATCTTATTTTAATTGAAGTCAATATTAATATTGAGTTCAACCTCTATGAATATATGACATTGAAAAGAAGAAGGGAGGTGAGATGAATAGAGGCTGAGAGATTTCAGAGTATCAAAGATTTTAAATGTATGATAATTTTTTTAGTTTTAAGTGTCTCTTTTATATATATATATATATATATATATATATATATATATATATATATATATATATATGTATGTATGTATAAAATCATTCTTATCTATGATTTTGTGATGTCCATCATCTTTATGAGATAATTTAGTAGAAGCATGAGAGGCCTTGTGGAAATGAAGCTTATCAAAGTACGACAACCATGCAAACAATTGCACATGATCGATCCTTCATTTACTTTGGCCGGGAGGATTTTTGATGGGAATTAACTACCATAAGAGAACACATGAAATGGAAAGCTAATATAAGCATATGATCAGTCGAAACGTATCAAACTGCATCTTTATTTGTTTTATTCATGATCACAGCCACCCTAACGACGACGACGACGACAACGACGACGACGGTAACAATTCATGACGTCCAAGTAGCTAACAGCAAACCTCGATCATTTATTGAAGCACCCCAACGTAGAGTAGCTGCAGCAGCAGCAGCAGCACTCGAAGAGGTCTATTTAGGTGCGAGGTAAACTCCTATGGCATCAATCATGGTGCCCGCACGTCCAAAGAAGCCAATGATCTTACCCGAGGCTACAGGAACGGAGAAAGGCTTTCCGCCACTGGTGCCGAAAGGTCCATAGCTTCTTTTGTTGGTCCTCAGCGTCAGGTTCCTCACCAGAGTGATTCTCCCCAGCGTATCCACAGACCCCTCGACGCCCACAAGATACTCGTCCTCTTGCAGTGGAATCTGAACAACGAGACTTTCTGTCATCGAGGATGGTGTTAATTAGGAGGAAGATGACGAGGAGGACGAACCTCGTGGGGTGTGCCCCCGGAGCCACCGAAGTGCTTGGTCTCGATCAGGCCATAACGGGTGAAGGTGATCACGATGGCATCGATGTTGTCTCCGGCGCGAATCTTGATGTTGGTGATGCGGTAGGCAGCCCCCATGTCCCATGCAGACCCTCCGTTGCCACCCCACGCCCCCACCTTGATCTCTCCCGCCTGCACGCATGCACGACACTATCACGTTATGTACCACCATGCATCGAAACCTTACGACACAACTTGCAAAGCAGGAAATGGATAAAGAGAAAGAACCATTTGCAGATATGGATGTGTGTGTGCACAAGAAGAAGAGGAAGAAGATGATGCACGCCCCTCCTCTGGGAAGGGATGGGGGGTATTTATAGCTACTTCTTCACCTACGCCCCCGGGAAATACGTGCCCACTAAGGATTGCATGGGTGGGCCCATAACCATGTTCCTCGAATAAAACGTTAAACATGTACATACGTAAACGTGAAACTCGTGGTCGTGATATATATATATATACTTCGGGTTATGGGATATAGGTGGAAGTGAGAAGAAGAAGAAGATGATGATGAAGGATATTTATGGACCACAAAACATGTTTCGACACTTAATCAAAGGTGAATTCACTAAACATTGACTTGATGGGATTCCGCATGTGAGGCTGTTAATATAAAGATGCTCAGCTTTGATCAGCTCAAGGAAAATATATATCAAGGATTCTTCACTGACAGCTGAACTCAACCAGTCATCTTAAATGGATATATAGGTCTTCGGCTCAGCACAGCTTGAGCTAATTCTAAACCTAGAAACATGCTAAGTCTCATCTCTGTCACTATCAAACTTTACGAGTCCAATATGCTAAAAAATCACTTGCAAAAACAGTTGATATGAAAAATATTTTCCCAATCACAGTTCGACAAATGGCAATGGATGACAGCTTGAGGTCAAAGACTATATGAACATCAGTATGCATAAGAGATCCACGTCCTCGTGTATTTAATCCGTTATCATCTCTATCAAAATACATACATTGTGTCGAACCCTCTAAGACCCCATCGGTGGCTTATCCGATATAACCCAGTAGATACTTAAGTTATCATAAGGAGCGATGTGTCAACTATGTGACAAAGCTTCTAAAGTCAGAATGCACAGAGAGCTTATGAACTCTTGTGTGTGATGGAACACCCTTGATGAGGCTTTTTTATAGTATATTTTTGGTAATATTATACTCATAGATTAATATTTAAATTAGGAATGATTATGTGCATCTCTCGATCTCGATGGAGTCTTGCTGCACCAAATTCACGATACATGGAACAATCAAAACACGTTTGGTAATGTTTGGATGATAATGATATACCAATCATATGAGATTAAATATATCAATCATATTGCATCAACATGTTGATCATATAACATTGAGATATCAATCATATGAGTTTACGGGAATATCATTATTTACCTATCAAATATGGTAAACTCAAGAAAATAAATGAAAGCAAAAGTAAAAAATTGACCGTACTTCAAATTTTTAAGACTCGCACTTGCATTAGTCAATTTAATTAGAAAAAGTTACATTATAATGAAAAGTACGATATTAAGGAAATCATTCCAAAAAAATATGAAGGATATTCATTGAGAACTAAAGAAGGTAACTCGAGCGAAAGTTCAAGTAATAATAATGATGATGACATAATATTCCTTACAAGAATATTTAAAAATTTTATGAAAAAAATAAGATTAATTCTACAAAACGAGAATCTAAGAATAAAAATAAATTTACAAAGGATACAATAATTTGTTATGAATATAAAAGCCAGGGAACTTAAAAATTGAGTGTCCACAATTGAAGGAGAAGTTGCCAAAGAAAAAGAAAGAATTCAAAGTAACATGGGATGGGATGAATTAAGTGCATCAAAAGACGAAGAGCAAACCAACAAAGATGAAGTAGCAAACTATATATTGAAAGCTTCCATGAAATATATGACTCACTTAAAATTTTATTTTCTTATGATGAATTATTTAATACATTTCATGATTTATATGATGAACCTAAAATAATTGGTAAAAAATTTAAATTACTAAAAAAAGATCATGCATCTATTTTTGATGAATTTGATAAATTAAAAAATAAGTATGACAATTGTATGTTAATATATTGCACTAAATGTTAAGAGTCAGACTCATTCAATATATATATATATATATATATATATATATATATGATTACAACAAACATTATAAAATTTTAAAATTAAAAATAAATCATTAAACATGATTCTTGTTAAGAAATGTTCTGTACATAAAAAAGAAGGAATCAACTTTGTGAGTAATAACACTCAACAAAAGCCAACAAAATTCATAATAAGACTCACACTATATGTTTCCCCAAAATTTAAATTTAATTTTTGTGAAAGATTTGGTCACTATGCTTATACATGCTCTTTTAAAAAATATAGCTCTCATAAATTAGTTTGAGTACTTAAGGAACTATAAATGATTTAATGTCAAATAACAAGAAAGGTAGATTTAACCATGAAGGACCTAAAGTTAAACGAGTACCTAAAGCAAACCCCTCTTTTTTGTAAGTATGTCTCCAAACAAAAGCTAAGAGCAAAAAATAGTATCTTGATAGTGGATGCTCAAGACACATGACTGGAAATCCAACATATTTCTCAAAACTCACTAGCCAAGGTGGAGGATGTCACCTTCAGAGACAACAATAAAGGAAAAATTATTAGCAAAGAAAATATCAATAACAAATGAAATCTTTTGAATAAAGATATTATGTAATAGATAGCTTAAAACATAACTTATTAAGCATTAGTCAATTGTATGATAAGGAATATAAAATTAAATTTGAATCTAATGCTTGTATCATATAGATACCACATAAAGATAAATCTATGATTACTTTAAGGAGCGATCATATTTATCCTATTGATCTTGATAATTTTTATGATAAAATATTTTTTTATTTTAAACGATGATGCATGGTTTTGGCATAGGAGATTAGGTCATACAAGTATGAAATTGATCTCATAAATTATAACTAAAGAACTTGTAAGAGAAATGCCCAGAATTAAATTTGTTAAAGATAAAATTTATGATGTATGCCAACTGAAAAAGTACATAAAAAGTAGTTTCAAACATAAAAATCAAGTGAGTACCTCTAGATCATTATAATTAATTCATATGAATTTATTTGGATCTATTGACGTCACAAGACTAAGAGATATTAAATATGCTTTTGTGATTGTTGACGATTATGGTAGATATACTTAGATATACTTCTTGAAACATAAAAGTGATTATTTTAAATATTTTACCAAGTTTTGCAAATAAGTTCAAACTAAAAGAAGTTTTTTGAATTTTTCTTTTTGTAGTGAGTGATCAAGGTGATGAATTTAAAAATTATGAATTTTAAGAATTTTGTGATTCGAATAGGTAGAAGCACAATTTCTCTATTCAAAGAAATCCATAACAAAAAGGAGTTGTTGAGAGAAAGAATAGGAGTTGTTAAAAACATATTATCGATTTAAAAATTATCAATAAAAGAATTATATATCTTAATAAATTTAAATTGGATTGAATTATTATCAAATATAATATATTAATATTAATTAATTTGACTCAGACTTATTGTTATTTAATTTTCTAACATAGTATCAGATATTTATTCTAAATGAGTGAATTTTTTTAAAAAAAGATATGCAGCTGAATAGATAATATATTATCTTTAATTCGTAATTTAATAAACTTACATCTTTGGATTGAATTAATGCTCAATCTTATGTATATTACCTAATTAATTTGACTTTTTTTTATCATAAATCAAGAGACAACTCTTTACTAGCTTCTATCATTCACAAAAGCTTTATGAGTTTTATCTTTGATAATATTCAATAAAGAAAGTAATTAATTTGTATTTAATTCAAAAATAATAATATTACAATGATGCATCATGTCTATCATTTTTCGTTCGAACACACATGCCCATGGTCATTCAAAAGTTTCGAGCACTCTTTGGCTCATTTGATCTTCTTTTTTCCAAAAAGTCGAACAAGATTCCTTTTCCTAAGTAGGGGTGGGTCTTGTGCTTGTCGATACTGCACCCATGTCCTTTTTATCAATCTCTTTGCATCCTCCTGTTCTCTTTTCTATTCCTTCTCACCCCTAAGGATACCTTCGCTCGAACGTTGGCCTTTTTGTATCCCACGCATCCCCTTTCACTTCCCAAACATAGCCTTTGGTTCTACCAACATGTAAATGTCGACAAGTGTGAGTCTAGTTAGCTTCACTAGTAGCAAGACTACACATCATCGAAAAAGCTATTTGATGTTTGCGTCAAGGCATCCCAAGAGCCGATTTTGTATGTCAAGGGTCTCGCAGGTTTGGATACATCTGGGATGTCGACTCATAGGTTTGTTTATTTTGCTCGAAGAATATAGACCTGGTGACCATGCTCTTCTTGTTTACTCGTCGATGATCAGACCTGGGCCGCTCCCAAGGGTTGGAAGCTAATAAAGGAGGTGAGGGTGGGTGTAACCCTAGCTCTCCGCTCATTGTACTGGCTCTCTTCTCTCTCTTTCCTCTCTCATGTTGGCCGCCCTCCTAGACTTGTGCCTCGATCATCTCATGGAGTCAAGTCATATAAATAGGGGCAAATGGATGTGGCTAGATCTCACTCTAAATTTTTCTTAAATCGATCATAATTTTACATTAATAATATTATACTTTGGAGTCCGGTTAAAATCTGATTTTTGTTTTACGAGAAATTATTTTGGACCAATTAAATCTTGAGACTTAATCCGCTCCTAAATCCAAAAGAGTTTCAACCACCAAAGCAATAGTGACTTCATAGTCATATTGATAGTTATATAAAGTATTTTTCACCTCCAGAGATTAAGTGAAGGCACATGGTGCCATATCATGCTTCTCAAACTTAATCTTCCTTGATTGAGAATCTAATCACATACTTTCTTTCCGACCTTATTATAAATGAAGTCGTATGGTTTCTTTTCTATAATGGTCTTTTCCGAATGTCATGATTACATTTATGTTACAATTCTTTTAGAATTTCATAAGTACAAACACTTTGTCAAATAATTTATAAAATAAATTTTATCTTTTATAATAAAACCTTCCTCCGAAGAGAGGGGGAAGTGCTCGGATGAAAAATGACTAAAAGGTTATATTGCCTTGGAGAGACTGCATCCCCTATCATCAAAATAACAAAATAATAATGACTGTTAAATAATTTCATTTAAAAAAAAGGATTCTATTTATGTTTTACAATTTTTAAACATAAGAAATTAAATAGTTGAAATCATATATCTATTGAATATAGGATATTGCATCAATGCTAAAGACTCTTCCTAATATATATTTTTTTTTAAATCTAGTTTAGTAAGAGAATGTTGAATTATTAAATTAAACATTACGATTAGATAGGAGATGATTTAAAAGTTTTAGCTAAGATAAAAAAAATCTTATTTTAATTGAAGTCAATATTAATATTGAGTTCAACCTTTATGAATATATGACATTGAAAAGAAGAAGGGAGGTGAGATGAATAGAGGCTGAGAGATTTCGGAGTATCAAAGATTTTAAATGTTTGATAAAATATTTGGTTTTAAGTGTATCTTTTATATATATATATATATATATATATATATATATATATATATATATATATATATATATATATATATATATATATATATATATATATATATATATATATATATAACATTCTTATCTATGATTTGGTGATGTCCATCATCTTGTTGAGATATTCTAGTAGAAGCATGAGAGGCCTTGTGGAAATGAAGCTTATCAAAGTACGACAACCATGCAAACAATTGCACATGATCGATCCTTCA
Source organism: Musa acuminata AAA Group (assembly GCF_036884655.1). Taxonomy (NCBI): domain Eukaryota; kingdom Viridiplantae; phylum Streptophyta; class Magnoliopsida; order Zingiberales; family Musaceae; genus Musa; species Musa acuminata. Next base: position 41,749,360 of record NC_088334.1, read on the forward strand.
TTTACTTTGGCCGGGAGGATTTTTGATGAGAATTAACTACCATAAGAGAACACATGAAATGGAAAGCTAATATAAGCATATGATCAGTCGAAACGTATCAAACTGCATCTTTATTTGTTTTATTCATGATCACAGCCACCCTAACGACGACGACGACGACAACGACGACGACGGTAACAATTCATGACGTCCAAGTAGCTAACAGCAAGCCTCGATCATTTATTGAAGCACCCCAACGTAGAGTAGCTGCAGCAGCAGCAGCACTCGAAGAGGTCTATTTAGGTGCGAGGTAAACTCCGATGGCATCAATCATGGTGCCCGCACGTCCAAAGAAGCCAATGATCTTACCCGAGGCTACAGGAACGGAGAAAGGTTTTCCGCCACCGGTGCCGAAAGGTCCATAGCTTTTCTTGTTGGTCCTCAGCGTCAGGTTCCTCACCAGAGTGATTGTCCCCAGCGTATCCACAGACCCCTCGACGCCCACAAGATACTCGTCCTCTTGCAGTGGAATCTGAACAACGAGACTTTCTGTCATCGAGGATGGTGTTAATTAGGAGGAAGATGACGAGGAGGACGAACCTCGTGGGGTGTGCCCCCGGAGCCACCGAAGTGCTTGGTCTCGATCAGGCCATAACGGGTGAAGGTGATCACGATGGCATCGATGTTGTCTCCGGCGCGAATCTTGATGTTGGTGATGCGGTAGGCAGCCCCCATGTCCCATGCAGACCCTCCGTTGCCACCCCACGCCCCCACCTTGATCTCTCCCGCCTGCACGCATGCACGACACTATCACGTTATGTACCACCATGCATCGAAACCTTACGACACAACTTGCAAAGCAGGAAATGGATAAAGAGAAAGAACCATTTGCAGATATGGATGTGTGTGTGCACAAGAAGAAGAGGAAGAAGATGATGCACGCCCCTCCTCTGGGAAGGGATGGGGGGTATTTATAGCTACTTCTTCACCTACGCCCCCGGGAAATACGTGCCCACTAAGTATTGCATGGGTGGGCCCATAACCATGTTCCTCAAATAAAACGTTAAACATGTACATACGTAAACGTGAAACTCGTGAAACATGTACATATATATATTATTATATACTTCGGGTCATGGGATATAGGTGGAAGTGAGAAGAAGAAGAAGATGATGATGAAGGATATTTATGGACCACAAAACATGTTTCGACACTTAATCAAAGGTGAATTCACTAAACATTGACTTGATGGGATTCCGCATGTGAGGCTGTTAATATAAAGATGCTCAGCTTTGATCAGCTCAAGGAAAATATATATCAAGGATTCTTCACTGACAGCTGAACTCAACCAGTCATCTTAAATGGATATATAGGTCTTCGGCTCAGCACAGCTTGAGCTAATTCTAAACCTAGAAACATGCTAAGTCTCATCTCTGTCACTATCAAACTTTACGAGTCCAATATGCTAAAAAATCACTTGCAAAAACAGTTGATATGAAAAATATTTTCCCAATCACAGTTCGACAAATGGCAATGGATGACAGCTTGAGGTCAAAGACTATATGAACATCAGTATGCATAAGAGATCCACGTCCTCGTGTATTTAATCCGTTATCATCTCTATCAAAATACATACATTGTGTCGAACCCTCTAAGACCCCATCGGTGGCTTATCCGATATAACCCAGTAGATACTTAAGTTATCATAAGGAGCGATGTGTCAACTATGTGACAAAGCTTCTAAAGTCAGAATGCACAGAGAGCTTATGAACTCTTGTGTGTGATGGAACACCCTTGATGAGGCTTTTTTATAGTATATTTTTGGTAATATTATACTCATAGATTAATATTTAAATTAGGAATGATTATGTGCATCTCTCGATCTCGATGGAGTCTTGCTGCACCAAATTCACGATACATGGAACAATCAAAACACGTTTGGTAATGTTTGGATGATAATGATATACCAATCATATGAGATTAAATATATCAATCATATTGCATCAACATGTTGATCATATAACATTGAGATATCAATCATATGAGTTTACGGGAATATCATTATTTACCTATCAAATATGGTAAACTCAAGAAAATAAATGAAAGCAAAAGTAAAAAATTGACCGTACTTCAAATTTTTAAGACTCGCACTTGCATTAGTCAATTTAATTAGAAAAAGTTACATTATAATGAAAAGTACGATATTAAGGAAATCATTCCAAAAAAATATGAAGGATATTCATTGAGAACTAAAGAAGGTAACTCGAGCGAAAGTTCAAGTAATAATAATGATGATGACATAATATTCCTTACAAGAATATTTAAAAATTTTATGAAAAAAATAAGATTAATTCTACAAAACGAGAATCTAAGAATAAAAATAAATTTACAAAGGATACAATAATTTGTTATGAATATAAAAGCCAGGGAACTTAAAAATTGAGTGTCCACAATTGAAGGAGAAGTTGCCAAAGAAAAAGAAAGAATTCAAAGTAACATGGGATGGGATGAATTAAGTGCATCAAAAGACGAAGAGCAAACCAACAAAGATGAAGTAGCAAACTATATATTGAAAGCTTCCATGAAATATATGACTCACTTAAAATTTTATTTTCTTATGATGAATTATTTAATACATTTCATGATTTATATGATGAACCTAAAATAATTGGTAAAAAATTTAAATTACTAAAAAAAGATCATGCATCTATTTTTGATGAATTTGATAAATTAAAAAATAAGTATGACAATTGTATGTTAATATATTGCACTAAATGTTAAGAGTCAGACTCATTCAATATATATATATATATATATATATATATATATATATATATATATATATATATATATATATATATATATATATATATATATATATATATATATATATATGATTACAACAAACATTATAAAATTTTAAAATTAAAAATAAATCATTAAACATGATTCTTGTTAAGAAATGTTCTGTACATAAAAAAGAAGGAATCAACTTTGTGAGTAATAACACTCAACAAAAGCCAACAAAATTCATAATAAGACTCACACTATATGTTTCCCCAAAATTTAAATTTAATTTTTGTGAAAGATTTGGTCACTATGCTTATACATGCTCTTTTAAAAAATATAGCTCTCATAAATTAGTTTGAGTACTTAAGGAACTATAAATGATTTAATGTCAAATAACAAGAAAGGTAGATTTAACCATGAAGGACCTAAAGTTAAACGAGTACCTAAAGCAAATCCCTCTTTTTTGTAAGTATGTCTCCAAACAAAAGCTAAGAGCAAAAAATAGTATCTTGATAGTGGATGCTCAAGACACATGACTGGAAATCCAACATATTTCTCAAAACTCACTAGCCAAGGTGGAGGATGTCACCTTCAGAGACAACAATAAAGGAAAAATTATTAGCAAAGAAAATATCAATAACAAATGAAATCTTTTGAATAAAGATATTATGTAATAGATAGCTTAAAACATAACTTATTAAGCATTAGTCAATTGTATGATAAGGAATATAAAATTAAATTTGAATCTAATGCTTGTATCATATAGATACCACATAAAGATAAATCCATGATTACTTTAAGGAGCGATCATATTTATCCTATTGATCTTGATAATTTTTATGATAAAATATTTTTTTATTTTAAACGATGATGCATGGTTTTGGCATAGGAGATTAGGTCATACAAGTATGAAATTGATCTCATAAATTATAACTAAAGAACTTGTAAGAGAAATGCCCAGAATTAAATTTGTTAAAGATAAAATTTATGATGTATGCCAACTGAAAAAGTACATAAAAAGTAGCTTCAAACATAAAAATCAAGTGAGTACCTCTAGATCATTATAATTAATTCATATGAATTTATTTGGATCTATTGACGTCACAAGACTAAGAGATATTAAATATGCTTTTGTGATTGTTGACGATTATGGTAGATATACTTAGATATACTTCTTGAAACATAAAAGTGATTATTTTAAATATTTTACCAAGTTTTGCAAATAAGTTCAAACTAAAAGAAGTTTTTTGAATTTTTCTTTTTGTAGTGAGTGATCAAGGTGATGAATTTAAAAATTATGAATTTTAAGAATTTTGTGATTCGAATAGGTAGAAGCACAATTTCTCTATTCAAAGAAATCCATAACAAAAAGGAGTTGTTGAGAGAAAGAATAGGAGTTGTTAAAAACATATTATCGATTTAAAAATTATCAATAAAAGAATTATATATCTTAATAAATTTAAATTGGATTGAATTATTATCAAATATAATATATTAATATTAATTAATTTGACTCAGACTTATTGTTATTTAATTTTCTAACATAGTATCAGATATTTATTCTAAATGAGTGAATTTTTTTTAAAAAAGATATGCAGCTGAATAGATAATATATTGTCTTTAATTCGTAATTTAATAAACTTACATCTTTGGATTGAATTAATGCTCAATCTTATGTATATTACCTAATTAATTTGACTTTTTTTTTATCATAAATCAAGAGACAACTCTTTACTAGCTTCTATCATTCACAAAAGCTTTATGAGTTTTATCTTTGATAATATTCAATAAAGAAAGTAATTAATTTGTATTTAATTCAAAAATAATAATATTACAATGATGCATCATGTCTATCATTTTTCGTTCGAACACACATGCGCATGGTCGTTCAAAAGTTTCGAGCACTCTTTGGCTCATTTGATCTTCTTTTTTCCAAAAAGTCGAACAAGATTCCTTTTCCTAAGTAGGGGTGGGTCTTGTGCTTGTCGATACTGCACCCATGTCCTTTTTATCAATCTCTTTGCATCCTCCTGTTCTCTTTTCTATTCCTTCTCACCCCTAAGGATACCTTCGCTCGAACGTTGGCCTTTTTGTATCCCACGCATCCCCTTTCACTTCCCAAACATAGCCTTTGGTTCTACCAACATGTAAATGTCGACAAGTGTGAGTCTAGTTAGCTTCACTAGTAGCAAGACTACACATCATCGAAAAAGCTATTTGATGTTTGCGTCAAGGCATCCCAAGAGCCGGTTTTGTATGTCAAGGGTCTCGCAGGTTTGGATATATCTGGGATGTCGACTCATAGGTTTTTTTTATTTTGCTCGAAGAATATAGACCTGGTGACCATGCTCTTCTTGTTTACTCGTCGATGATCAGACCTGGGCCGCTCCCAAGGGTTGGAAGCTAATAAAGGAGGTGAGGGTGGGTGTAACCCTAGCTCTCCGCTCATTGTACTGGCTCTCTTCTCTCTCTTTCCTCTCTCATGTTGGCCGCCCTCCTAGACTTGTGCCTCGATCATCTCATGGAGTCAAGTCATATAAATAGGGGCAAATGGATGTGGCTAGATCTCACTCTAAATTTTTCTTAAATCGATCATAATTTTACATTAATAATATTATACTTTGGAGTCCGGTTAAAATCTGATTTTTGTTTTACGAGAAATTATTTTGGACCAATTAAATCTTGAGACTTAATCCGCTCCTAAATCCAAAAGAGTTTCAACCACCAAAGCAATAGTGACTTCATAGTCATATTGATAGTTATATAAAGTATTTTTCACCTCCAGAGATTAAGTGAAGGCACATGGTGCCATATCATGCTTCTCAAACTTAATCTTCCTTGATTGAGAATCTAATCACATACTTTCTTTCCGACCTTATTATAAATGAAGTCGTATGGTTTCTTTTCTATAATGGTCTTTTCCGAATGTCATGATTACATTTATGTTACAATTCTTTTAGAATTTCATAAGTACAAACACTTTGTCAAATAATTTATAAAATAAATTTTATCTTTTATAATAAAACCTTCCTCCGAAGAGAGGGGGAAGTGCTCGGATGAAAAATGACTAAAAGGTTATATTGCCTTGGAGAGACTGCATCCCCTATCATCAAAATAACAAAATAATAATGACTGTTAAATAATTTCATTTAAAAAAAAGGATTCTATTTATGTTTTACAATTTTTAAACATAAGAAATTAAATAGTTGAAATCATATATCTATTGAATATAGGATATTGCATCAATGCTAAAGACTCTTCCTAATATATATTTTTTTTTAAATCTAGTTTAGTAAGAGAATGTTGAATTATTAAATTAAACATTACGATTAGATAGGAGATGATTTAAAAGTTTTAGCTAAGATAAAAAAAATCTTATTTTAATTGAAGTCAATATTAATATTGAGTTCAACCTTTATGAATATATGACATTGAAAAGAAGAAGGGAGGTGAGATGAATAGAGGCTGAGAGATTTCGGAGTATCAAAGATTTTAAATGTTTGATAAAATATTTGGTTTTAAGTGTATCTTTTATATATATATATATATATATATATATATATATATATATATATATATATATATATATATATATATATATATATATATATATATATATATATATATATATATATATATATATATATATATATATATATAACATTCTTATCTATGATTTGGTGATGTCCATCATCTTGTTGAGATATTCTAGTAGAAGCATGAGAGGCCTTGTGGAAATGAAGCTTATCAAAGTACGACAACCATGCAAACAATTGCACATGATCGATCCTTCATTTACTTTGGCCGGGAGGATTTTTGATGAGAATTAACTACCATAAGAGAACACATGAAATGGAAAGCTAATATAAGCATATGATCAGTCGAAACGTATCAAACTGCATCTTTATTTGTTTTATTCATGATCACAGCCACCCTAACGACGACGACGACGACAACGACGACGACGGTAACAATTCATGACGTCCAAGTAGCTAACAGCAAGCCTCGATCATTTATTGAAGCACCCCAACGTAGAGTAGCTGCAGCAGCAGCAGCACTCGAAGAGGTCTATTTAGGTGCGAGGTAAACTCCGATGGCATCAATCATGGTGCCCGCACGTCCAAAGAAGCCAATGATCTTACCCGAGGCTACAGGAACGGAGAAAGGTTTTCCGCCACCGGTGCCGAAAGGTCCATAGCTTTTCTTGTTGGTCCTCAGCGTCAGGTTCCTCACCAGAGTGATTGTCCCCAGCGTATCCACAGACCCCTCGACGCCCACAAGATACTCGTCCTCTTGCAGTGGAATCTGAACAACGAGACTTTCTGTCATCGAGGATGGTGTTAATTAGGAGGAAGATGACGAGGAGGACGAACCTCGTGGGGTGTGCCCCCGGAGCCACCGAAGTGCTTGGTCTCGATCAGGCCATAACGGGTGAAGGTGATCACGATGGCATCGATGTTGTCTCCGGCGCGAATCTTGATGTTGGTGATGCGGTAGGCAGCCCCCATGTCCCATGCAGACCCTCCGTTGCCACCCCACGCCCCCACCTTGATCTCTCCCGCCTGCACGCATGCACGACACTATCACGTTATGTACCACCATGCATCGAAACCTTACGACACAACTTGCAAAGCAGGAAATGGATAAAGAGAAAGAACCATTTGCAGATATGGATGTGTGTGTGCACAAGAAGAAGAGGAAGAAGATGATGCACGCCCCTCCTCTGGGAAGGGATGGGGGGTATTTATAGCTACTTCTTCACCTACGCCCCCGGGAAATACGTGCCCACTAAGTATTGCATGGGTGGGCCCATAACCATGTTCCTCAAATAAAACGTTAAACATGTACATACGTAAACGTGAAACTCGTGAAACATGTACATATATATATTATTATATACTTCGGGTCATGGGATATAGGTGGAAGTGAGAAGAAGAAGAAGATGATGATGAAGGATATTTATGGACCACAAAACATGTTTCGACACTTAATCAAAGGTGAATTCACTAAACATTGACTTGATGGGATTCCGCATGTGAGGCTGTTAATATAAAGATGCTCAGCTTTGATCAGCTCAAGGAAAATATATATCAAGGATTCTTCACTGACAGCTGAACTCAACCAGTCATCTTAAATGGATATATAGGTCTTCGGCTCAGCACAGCTTGAGCTAATTCTAAACCTAGAAACATGCTAAGTCTCATCTCTGTCACTATCAAACTTTACGAGTCCAATATGCTAAAAAATCACTTGCAAAAACAGTTGATATGAAAAATATTTTCCCAATCACAGTTCGACAAATGGCAATGGATGACAGCTTCCGGTCAAACTGAAGTGGGACAATATATATAGTGCATGGACATCTTCCGTCTTTGGAAAGATGCCACTGTCATAGCGCAGCCCGGAGTCGCAGTCCCCGTCAGCCGAGCATGCCTCTCCCAGCTAACAACAGAATCGATTGATCATTGAAACGATAAAATTACTCACATAAAGATATATATATATATATATATATATATATATATATATATATATATATATATATATATATATATACATATACATATATATATATATATATAGAGAGAGAGAGAGAGAGAGAGAGAGAGAGAGAATACCTTAGCCACGGAGGAGAGAAGAGGCGAGGCGAGGAGGACGAGGAGGAGGAAAGCGTGAAGCGTGGATGCGAACTTGTTGCTCATTTCTAGCTTCTTGTTTGCTTCTACCACCTCTGCGATGGGAAGAGGTTTAAATTTCGACTCACCGGCCGCCAAAGATATTTATAGCATGAGGACGACAGGTGAGAATGAGTCAAGATGGGTGTGACCTTTAAGTTTGACACGATTGGGTTTGACTCGATTACAATTGAAGTCCATCTTGCAAAGAGGGTTCAACATCTAAATATCATCAAGTCTGAATTATCGACCATGAATAGAGATTTGGAAGACTGTTATCAAGTTAGATGAGGGTTCATACGAGGCACAGGTCCTGAATATTACAATACTATTGAATAATAAAAACTATTTTCCAAAGAGACAATTGAATCCACGTTTATTAGTTTATATTGGTGGAATGCTGAATTTTGTCATGGATTTTAAATTTATGATGGTCAAATTCAAGTTGGCCGAGTTGTTTAGGTATCTAATATATTCAATTATTTTTCATTCTGAGTGTGAGCTATGTATGCTAATGGATTTGATAAATTTGCACCAATACTTACGATGATACTTTTTTTGTTGTGTCATTATTTACACATTTATATTTTATCTTATGTGATATGTTACATAAAAATATAACTAATACACATCATAGAGACTCCTATAGGAGTATTAAGCAAATATTTATGGGTGAAATGATTTGAAAAATAATTAAAATAATAATATATTGGTTAGCTTATAATGAATCATGATAAATTTAAGTTTTTTTTGGTTGAATTGATCTTCAATCTCATGCATGTTAATCATCCTAACCAACTGAAAACACATTATCGGTTTAAAAATTATCAACAAAAGAACTATATGTCTTAATAAATTTAAGTTGGATTGAATTATTGTCAAATCTAATTATAAATATTAATCAATTTGACTTAAACGTATCATTATTCAATTTTCTAACTTAGTATCAGATATTTATTCTAAATGAGTGAATTTTTTTTTAAAAAAAATATGCAGCTGAATAGATAATATATTGTCTTTAATTCATAATTTAATAAACTTACATCTTTGGATTGAATTAATGTTCAATCTGAAATATATTACCTGATTAATTTGACTTATCGATACATCGCCCGTGTCATCTCTATCAATCCTTTTGCATCCTCTTGTTTTTTCACTGTTCCTCCTCATCCCTCGTGATATCGGATGCTAACGAACCGTGCCGCCTCCTCCTATCTTTGTCAATTCTTTTTAATTCCAAAGAGAGAGAAAAGAGGGGAGAAAAGCCTCTCCCCATTAGAGATGTGGAATAGTACGTATACTTAGGACTTGTGACACATAATCTCTAGAGAAAAGTTGGGGGTATTGATAGGCTATTCATCTAGAGCCTACATGGGCTCATCCATTCATCAATTCTCAATTATACGTGGCATCCTGACAATATCGAGAAGTCAAATTTCACATTCCGTAGTCCACGTTAGTCCAAAGCTGGTCTTAATGTGAATATTAACGTAAGTCCTTAGTTGGGAGTCTTAAAATAATTATATATATATATATATATATATATATATATATATATATATATATATATATATATATATATATATATATATATATATATATATATAATCATTCGAAACATATCAAACTGGACCCTTATTTATTTTATTTATGAGAGCATCCATCTTACAAGGAGGAGACGGACGGAGGACGACGATAGTAACAGTTCATTTATTATGGAGTCCAAGTAGCAGCAAGACTCATTGAAGCAGTAGTGTCACTCCAAGAGGTCTATTTAGGTGCGAGGTAAACTCCGATGGCATCAATCATGGAGCCCGCACGTCCAAAGAAGCCAATGATCTTACCCGAGGCTACAGGAACGGAGAAAGACTTTCCGCCACTGGTGCCGAAAGGTCCATAGCTTTTCTTGTTGGTCCTCAGCGTCAGGTTCCTCACCAGAGTGATTCCCCACATCGTATCCACAGACCCCTCGACGCCCACAAGATACTCGTCGTCTTGCAGAGGAATCTGAACAACGAGACTTTCTGTCATCGAGGTACAACCAATCGACGGTGTTAATTAGGAGGAAGATGACGAGGAGGACGAACCTCGTAGAGTTTGCCCCCGGTGCCACCGAAGCTCTCGGTGACCCGAAGACCATTACGGGTGAAGGTGATCACGATGCCGTCGATGACTTCTCCGGCGCGAATCTTGATGTTGGTGATGTGGTAGGCAGCCCCCATATCCCATGCAGACCCTCCGTTGCCACCCCACTGCCCCACCTTGATCTCTCCCGCCTGCACGCATGCACGACACCATCACGTTATATACCACCATGCATCAAAACCTTGCACAGCTGGAAATGGATAAAGAGAAAGAACCATTTGCAGATATGGATGTGTGTGTGCACAAGAAGAAGAAGAAGACGATGATGATGCACGCCCCTCCTCTGGGAAGGGATGGGGGTATTTATAGCGGCTTCGTGGCCTACACCCCGGGGTGTACGTGTCCACAATTATGCCCATAACCATGTTCCTCGCATCTCGTGATCGTGGTACGTCGGGCTTTCTATATCTTTGGAAGTGAGGACAAAAAGAATAAAATAAGACAAGGGTATTTATGCCCACAAAATATATTCCCACACGTATTCAAAATAAATCCATTAAAAATTGACTCGACGGGATTCCGCATGTGAGAAATTTATGGCCATTAAACATGTCCCCACACTTGGTCAAAAATAAATCCATTAAACATTGTCTTGATGGGATGTCGCATTTGAGGTTGTTAATGTGAATATGTCAGCTTTAATCAGCTCAAGGAAAATATTTACAATGTATAGGACGCATCATTGATACTTCTTTGCTGCTCTTTCAGCTGCAGCTTCATTGGAACGGAAAGTTTTTGCCTTGGTGAACCTCCTTAATTAACAGGGAACATCAATTTGTCCTTAATTAACAATGAAATCTCCATTGTTAGATGCTTACTGTCAGAAGATTTGTTGTCCTGAGTGTTTTATTTGTCTGGTTGTCTATTTGTCAAGATCAAGCAATGACCAGAGAATGAATAGCTAAACTCAGCTTATAATGATCGTATTTGTCAAGGATTCTTCACTAACAGCTGAACTGACCCAGTCAACTTAAATGAATAGATAGGTTTTCAGCTCAGGACAGCTTGAGCTCAATCTAAACCTTGAACCGTGCTAAGTCTTATCTCATTCACCTTCAAAATTTAGGAGTCCAAAATGTTGAATCCACTATAGCAAAAACAGTTGATAAGGAAAATATTTACCCGATCACTGCTTGAAATGTGGCAACAAAGTCAGAAATATCAGGTTTAGATCTTAGACTTGATTTGAAAATTTGAAGGAGAAAATGGTTCATTACATGGTTGTCACAGAGAGAGAGAGAGAGAGAGCAACTTGTGTTTAGCCCCACGATGAGTGTTCAACTTAAAAGCCTTAAGTTTCCGCAAATGCTTATCCTTAAGTTTTAAGATTCCCTCTAACTTCTCTTTTTTGGAATTTATATTTCATATCTCTGCTCAACTAAAGGAAAACATTTAAAATGTATGGGACACGTCAATGGCAGTTCTTTGCCTGTGTCTATTTGCTGCTCTTCAGCTGCAGCATCACTGGAATGGAACTTTTTACCTCGATGAACCTCCTTAATTAACTGGGCACATCAATACAAATGAACCTCCTTACCCGAAGGCAATTCCTGTGTCATTGAGATGTTTCTGATTGCACCATCAATTACATTAAAAGCTACACATAATTAGACCACTTAAAAAGATATAGAGGTGATGTCTCCACTGTTACATGCTCACTATCAGATGATTCTTGTCCTGAGTGTTTTATTGGCCTGTGTCTATTTGTCAAGATCAAGCAATGACCAAAGAGTGAATAGCTAAACTCAGCGTCTAATGATCAAGCACTGATAACATATATCAAGGATTCTTCACCAACAGCTAAACTCAACCGGTCATCTCAAATGGATGTATAGGTTTTCAGCTCAGGATATACAGCTTGAGCTCAATCTAAACCTAGAAACATGCTGAGTGTTATCTCAATCACCATCAAACTTTACGAGTCCAAGATGCTGAAATCACTGTTTCCAAAACAGTCTTAGCCCAGGCTGCTGTTGGTGTGTAATTAAAATTCTGAAAGTCTGAACCAGGAAAGCTGACATATCAACTAAATTCTGAAAGGCCACACCCACGTAAAGGCATATGGCAATACAATCATTACACAATTCTGGGGTGTGGTTGCTACCAAAATAAGCATAAAAGGTAACAACAAGGGCAGCAGGCACATCTTGGCAACAGCAAAAAGGAGGAGAAAAAGATAAAAATGCAAGGAGAAAAAAAAGGGAAGAAAACAAAATTAACGCAAAGAGACTGTTTTCAATCATCTAACAGTGTTTTAATCTCAGGTTAAATCAAATCATAGTAGATTTTTACTGTGATTACTTGGAGAGAATTTAGATATTGTGTACAATGACATGATCCTCGTATCTCAGTTATTCTTTTGTGATTGTTACTAGGGTTTTAGACAAGAGATTGAGATTTGTATATTCATTATTCTTATAGTGGATTATCTCTAGTTTGCCCTATGGTTTTTTACCCTTCATATTGAAGGGGTTTTCCACGTAAATCTTGGTATTCTATTTGATTATGATTCCATTTAATTCTGCTGCATATTATGCTCTTCTAGTACTTGTTCATATACAAAAGTTATTTCACTTTATATCCCATCAATTGGTATCAAAGTAAGGTTTTGGTTATTTAATTTTGTATTTGAACATATATGCCAGTAGTGTTTCTCGCATGATTAGTTTAAATGGAAACAATTAGATGATATGGAAACCAAGAATGGAAGATCTCTTGTATTGCAAAGATTTGTATGGACCTTTGTATGGGGATAGTACAAAATCCACAACTATGACAAACGATGAGTGGAAGATGTTAGATTGAAAAACGGTTGGGTTTATTCAATAGTGGCTTGATGATAGTGTCTTTTACCATGTTTCTACTGAAAGTTCTACATATTCTTTTTGGAAAAAATTGGAATGTCTCTATGAAAGAAAAACAACTGGCAACAAAGCTTTTATTATTAGAAAACTTATGAATCTAAAATATAGAGAGGGTGCTTCTATTGCTGAGCATTTGAATGAAATACAGAGTATCACTGACCAGTTATCCTCTATGAAAATGTCTCTTGATGATGAGTTGCAGGTATTGTTACTTCTTAGTTCATTACTAGAAAGTTGGGAGACATTGGTGATTTCCCTCAGTAATTATGCATCAGATGGTGTTGTGACTATGAGTCAAGTAACAAACAGTTTGTTGAATAAGGAGTTGAGAAGAAAGAATTCAGTAACATCTCAAAATGATTCATAATAACTTATCTCGAAGGTCAAAGTCTAGAAGCAGTTCACACATAGGTAGGAGCAAGTCAAGATCAAGAAAAGATATTGTTTGCTATAACTATGGTGAGAAAGGACATTATAAGAACCAATGTAAGCAACCTAAGAAGAGCAAAAAAAAGGGAAAAGAAGTGGAGTCTATAGAGTCAAAAGATAATATCACAACTATAGTGCAGGGTGGTGATTATTTGATTTTGTCTCCTTCCGATGATATTTTTTCTTATATATCAGGATCTTGAGTGGGTGATTGATAGATGTGTTTCTTATCATGCTACACCACGGAGGGAGTTTTTTGCTACCTACAGGTCTAGAAATTTTGGTGTTATTAAGATGGGCAACCATGGCACAGTAGACATCATTGGCATGGGTGATATTCATTTAAAGACCAACCTTGGTTGCAAGTTGGTGCTTAAGGATGTGAGGCATGTGATTGACTTGAGGCTGAATTTAATTTCAGTTATAAGACTATATGATGAGACTATGATAGCAAATTTTACAGAGGGCAATGGGAGCTCAATAAGGGTTATCTTATTGTGGCTAGTGGAAAGAAATGTCATACCTTATATAGGTTGTAGGCCAAAGCTTGTGGTGAGTAGTTAAATTCTACAAAAAAAAAACTTCATGGAGTTGTGGCATAGGCGACTGGGACACATGAGCGAGAATGAGCTACAAGCTCTTTCCAAGATAGAGGTATTGTCATACCTCAAAGGTATATATTTGAACCCTTATATTGATTATTTGGCTAGTAAACAATACAAAGTTTCATTTTCTAGTCTTGTTTTGTCTAGAAAAATGCATGTCTTAGATCGTGTTTATATAAATGTATGTGGTCCTTTGAAGACAAAAACTCATGGTGGATTTGTTGATGTTCCTAGTATAAGTGGTGTACTTTATTTTATCACTTTTATAGATGATTTTTCCAAAAAAGTTTGAGCCCATGCTTTGAAGACTAAAGATTAAGTTATTGATGTCTTCAAAGAGTTTTATGCCAGAGTTGAAAGGGAGACAGAAAGGCAATTGAAATGCATAAGATCAGATAATGGTGGTGAGTATACAGGATTATTTAATTATTATTGTAGGTCACATGGTATCCAACATGAGATGACAGTTCCTAGTATACCTCAGCATAATGCTATTGTAGAGAGGATGAATCGCACCATTATAGATATATCAGATATATGCTTTCATAGGCCAAGCTACCTAAAAGGTTTTGAGATGAGGCTTTGGGGACTCCAGTTGATGTGATCAACTTATCACCATGTACAATCCTAGATGGTGATGTTGTAGAGCATGTATGGTCAGGGAAAGATGTTTTCTACAGGCATTTGAGAGTGTTTGGTTGTCGTGCATTTGCACATGTTCCAAACAATGAGAGGTCTAAGTTGGATGGTAAGACTAAATAATGTATTTTTCTTGGTTACTCACATGATCAGTTTGGTTACATGCTTTGGGATCTAGAAAAGCAGAAAGTATTTAGAAGTAGAGGTGTAGTCTTCTTTGAGGATCAAACCTTTGAGGATTTGAAGAAGAATGCACCAGCCAAGACTTCTACAGAAGGCACCAGCCAAGACTTCTGCAGAAGGCACCAGCCAAGACTTCTGCAGATTGTGACCCTGTGACCCAGTTACTCCTCCAGTATAACAGGGTGATGGGGGAAATATGCAGGAAGATGGTGTAGAGCCTGATGTTGATAAACCTGTAGGACATATTGAGCAAAAAGAAGTTGGAGAGCAACTTCCCACAGAACCTCAGTTGAGAAGATCTTCTAGATAACGTCAACCTTCCATAAGATACTTTACAAATTAGTATATGATGCTTACTGATACAGGTGAACCAGAGAGTTATCAAAAAGTAATTGAAAGTGAGCAGAAAGAGAAGTGGTTAATTGCTATGCAGGAAGAGATGGATGTTCTTCAGAAAAACCATACTTATGATTTGGTACTATTACCAAATGGAATTAAGGCCTTGAAAAACAAGTGGGTTTTTAGGTTGAAGACTCAAGAATATTGTTCTCAACCAAAGTACAAAGTTAAATTGGTTGTGAAAGGCTTTGGTCAAAAGAAATATATTGACTTTGAAGAGATTTTTTCTCCTATTGTTAAAATATCTTCTATTCATATTGCTCTTGGTATTGCTACTAGCTATGACTTAGAGGTTGAGTAGTTAGATGTGAAGACAACTTTCCTTCATGGTGATTTGGAGGAGGAAATTTATATGGAGCAACCAGAAGGCTTCAAAGTCAAAGGTAAAAAAAACTTTGTCTGTAAGTTGAAGAAGAGCTTGTCTGGGCTAAAGCAAGCTCCAAGACAGTGGTACAGAAAGTTTAATTCATTTATGACAAAAAATGGATACAAAAGAACGACTTCAGATCATTGTGTATACATCAAAAGTTTAGTGAGAATTTTATTATTCTCTTACTTTATGTTGATGAAATGCTTATTCTTAGGAAAGATATGTTTAAAATTGATAGGTTGAAGAAGGAACTAAGTGAGTCTTTTGCAATGAAGGACATGGGGCTAGCAAAACAAATATTGGGCATGCAGATTTCTCGTGAAAGAAAAACTAAGAAGATTTGATTGTCATAGGAGAAATACATCGTGAAGGTATTGGAAATGTTTAGTATGAGCAATGCAAAGCTAGTTAGTTCTCCTCTTGTAGGTCACTTCAAGTTGTGCTGAGAACAGAGTCCATCAAGTAATGAGAAGAAGGAGAAAATGCAAAAGGTTCCTTATGCTTCAGCAGTTGGAAGTTTAATGTATGCAATGATATGTATGAGGCCGAACATCGCATATGCAGTTGGTGTTACTAGTAGATTTCTTGCAAATCCAGAAAAAGAGCATTGGGCAGTAGTGAGGTGGATTTTTAGATATCTCAGAGGGAGTTCTAAGGTTTGTTTAAGCTTTAGAGGTGGACCACCTGTGTTGATAAGTTATACGGATGCATATATGGCAAGAGATATAGATACGAGGAAGTCCACATCAGATTATGTATTTACTTTTGTAGGGGGAGCTATGTCATGGCAATCCAGATTGCAAAGGTGTATTACTCTCTCCACCATAGAGGCAGAATATATTGATGCTACAGAGGTATGCAAAGAAATGTTATGGATGAAAGAATTCTTACAAGAATTGGGGCTGAAATAGAAAAACTATGTGGTGCATTGTGACAATCAAAGTGTCATCCATTTGTATAAGAACTCAATGTTTCATTCCAAGTTAAAGCATATAGATGTTAGATACTACTGGATTCAAAATATATTTGAAGAGAAGTAGTTACAGCTTTAGAAAATTCACACAGATGACAACGGAGCAAACATGTTGACAAAGACCTTACCACAAGAAAGACAAGAGATATGCCAACAGCTGGTCAGCATTACTTCACATTGAGGAGTCTTGTGATAGCCTCCCTTATGGACTGAAGGGAGAGGTTGTTGGGCTGACAGCCCACATTCAGCCCAAGGTGGGCTTTATCAGCTCATAGCTCACCCTCTCTTAACCTAATCATAATTCATATTAACGGGAGGTGTGGTGGCTATGAAAATAAGCATAAAAGAGCAACAAAGAGGCCAGCAGAGCACATCTTGAGAATAGCAAAAAGGAAGAGAAAAAGATAGAAATCCAAGAAGAAAGAAAGGGAAAAAAAATAAGGACAACACAGAGAGACTGTTCTCAATCATCTAACAGTATTTTCATCTTAGGTTAGATTAGATTCTTACTGTGATTACTTAGGGAAAATTTAGATATTGTGCACAGTGACGTGATCCTTGTATCCTAATTATTCTCTTGTGATTGTTGTTAGGATTTTAGGTAAGAGATTAAAATTTATATATTTATTATTTTTATAGTGAATTATCTCTAGTTTATCCAGTGATTTTTTACTCTTTATAATTTTTTACATATATCTTGATATTCTATTCGATTATGATTTTATTTAATTCTGTTGTAGGAGCTTCTAATACTTGTTCATATACAAAAAAAAAAAAAATATTTCAGTTTATATCCTCACATGTGTCGAGCATATGTAATCCAATGTATTGTATCATGGAAAATGGTTTGCATGCAACACTTCTACTGCATCAAGAAAGATATTCATGTTTCAGCTTCCGGTAAAAGGCTTGCCTGGCAACGACTCTCCACTGGAAAATGAACTTTCATGTGACTGTCAGAGGGTGGTTTTTACTTTTTGACGCATTTCATCTATTGCAGACACTGCCATTTGTATCTCAGTGGCCAGGGCATTACCCATACAAATATAGAATCATTATTGACTCGTATGCCATATATGTAGAGCCCTTGAAGACTTTTTATCTCATGCATCCTCTTGCTCCTCATGGGAAGCTGGAGATCAGATCAGCCACCATTTTTACTAGCAGTAAACGAAACATGCAGCCACCAGCAAGGAGAAATGTACAGAGGAAAAGTACAGAATGAGAGAGAATGGTTGAAGATGATGCTGCTATTACTCGGTGGCCAGGGCTAAGGACATGTCACTGTTTCCGGGAGATGTTGCTTTTCTACAAGCTGGGATATATAAGATGCCAATCCCATCTCATCCCATCACATCTGGCCAGCCCATAGGGAGCCCCAGCAACCCCTTCCTTTGTTTGGGGAATTGGGAGCATCTCCTTCACTTTTCTTCCCCCTCCCTCGTCTTTCACTTCCACCTAAATGTTTGATTGAGGGCAGCTCCGGTGGCCACCGCTTGCAGTGCATTTTGAAGCAGTACTGCACAAAACAGTGACTGCATCCAAAATCATTCAATCCACCCATCTTTCCATTTTGAAGGAAAGATTCAATGCAGGAAACAAGAACAGGCGGGGTTTGCAGTACACGTTCTTGGACCTGCGAAAGGCACACAGCCATGCACAAACATAACCCATGAACAGTGTCTGAATCCCAAATAATTCAATCCAGTGCAAGCCAATCCATCCACCTCCCCATCCCCAGCAGCAACGCAAGTGATGGTGGAATCAAATCAAGGCAAGAACACAACAAGGAGAAGATGACATGCATGCACTTGAATACCCATCCTCCGACCGGCCCGGTCCGACCGGTTCCGACAGTCCATGCGTGTGGTCCGAAGACTTCGCAGTTCGTAGGTTCCCTGTCGGCCCCCCACCCTCGCTTGCCTCGCACGTGACCGATGGAATCTATCTCCCCTCACCGCCCCTATCGTCACCTCTCATCTCTTTATTCACCGACCTGTGGTTATCACTCCTCCGGATTAAGCTTCATGCTTAAAGCAAAATAAAGGAGACGGTGAGTGGAACCTTTGACAGCAACTACACGGGAGGGAGAAGGCTTGAAGAAAGCCCCAAGCAAGCTGAAGAAGACACCACCCTGCCCTCTCATCTCTTCTTGCTTGACTCTTTCATGTATATATAACCTAAAAGAGGAGCAGTGAGGGTGTCTGGAAAGGAAGGGTGGGTTTGGGAGATGCAGCAGCACCTCATGCAGATGCAGCAGCCCATGATGGCAGCCTATGCTTCCCCAAATCAAGTCACCACTGATATCATTCAGCAGGTGCGCCGTTGATCCCCTCTTCCTCAACCGAGTTTTCCTTTTCTCCCACTCCGTCAGTTTCTCTGCCCCGGTTCTGTGATACAGTGGTTGTTGATCTTGTTCTTGTTGCTTATGGTTAATGTGAGCTTTTGTCACAGTTGATATTGGTGAATGTTCTTTTCTTTCTGGTGGTGCATTTGGTACAGGCCGCTGGTTTTGTTTCTTCGAGCTTAGGGTTCCTCGACGGTTTAGTGGAAAATGGGTATCTAGTCTTATCGGTTGCTTGGTTGAGCTCTTGCATTGTGATGCTCTTTAAAGAGTGTTTATTCTTTAACCTGCATGCGTTAATGTTTCACTGAGAAAATGGCATGTGGTAGTCTCGGATGCTTGATCGAGAATGTCTGTTTTGGTGCATCTTTGATGGAGTTCTTGGTGTTTTGAGAACTTCTTGTGGTGAAATTATCTCTTCCTCTGCCCGATGATTTTCTCTCCTTCTTTGTTGCTCGGCTAAGCATTCTTGTTCTGATGCATCTCAATCTTGAAGCTATTTCTAGGCTAGTAAATGGTGTTCTAATAATCTTTCGGCAGAGGAGTTTCTTCTATTTCCTGTTCCGGCTTCTTGGCATAGAGTTTGGATGGGTTGCTTGTGCTTTTCGGGTGACTTCTATGCAGGGTCCGTTGATGATTCATTGGTTGGTGGATTTTATCAAATATTTTTGGTCATTTAGAATTTCTAGCTGGTTGTTGCTATTTGTGGACAATGATGGTGGTTTTTTTCGTTAAGAGAGGCCTTGGATTGCTCTGTTAGAGAAGAATAATGTACAAATTTGTGTTAGATCTTTGTAAGTTGGCTTTGTAGTAGTTCTTTAGTGGGCAAATGGGTTTCATTCTTTGGTCCTACAACATATATTCTTGAGTTTTGGTGCTCTTGCCTGGTTGCCTTTTAGTCCCCTTTCAAACTAGAGGAAAAAGGACGACAGCCAGATGGTGGATCAGCTTAAATATCAGTTGACTAGTTTAAAGAAGATCTCATAAATATTGTTGATTGTCTTTTAGATCACCACTCTCTGCTCTATAGAATAAGTTGAAGAAATTATTTTGCCAATGTACTGCCATATATCTTGTTCTGTTAGTTATATTTCTTTATGGTAAGGAATTTTATTAATAGGGATGAGCCAGATGATGGCAATTAAGATGTATATAACATCCCATAGAATAATTTGACTTGTTGCCACACCATTATCACAAAGTTTTATCTTCCATGATTTATAATGGATATCAATATCCATATGTTCATTTATCATGGTCAAATGAATCAACCTACCACCCATACACATTGTTGAAATGTAATGCATAAATGCATGTATTACAAAATGCATGTCTTGAGCTTTACATAGCCATCAGGCAACAAATTATGGTGTATAATTATAGTAAAATGTAAGTAATTATATCGTATCGGCATATCTATCATGGATGTGTATATATGATGCTTGAAAAGTATAATGTAAGGCTGCATAAATGGACTTTCCCCAGATGTATCTTATTACATTGTATGTACAAACACATGCTTGTATGCATATACACAATGTTTTCTATACAATTGTAAACGATTGTTTAATTATCTGCAATGCATATATGTCCCTACCATAATTTAATTTATCTAACTCAAGCAACTTTTCTTATTATCGATGCTTAACAAGCCATGCTTATGACAGCTTTTGATTCTGGGGAGCTATGCCCCATCCTCTGTTCATGGCTCTGCTTCTGAGGGCAATTGTCAAATTATATCATATTTTGGTTGACTTTTGCAATGTTTGTCTTGGGAGTTCTTTCACTGATTATTAGTCTTTTTCATCAAGTTTTTTCTTAGTTGACAATTGCCCTCATGATAGCTCAATGACAAAAGAAGGCCTAGGACTGTACAGTTTGCTGTTGAATTTGTGGTATGAAATGCCATCTAAATCTTGATTTTCTATTTGCCTCTTTGTTCTGCAGTATTTGGATGAGAATAAGCAGTTGATTTTGGCTATTCTGGACAATCAAAATGCAGGGAAAGCTGACGAATGTGCTGAGTAAGTCCAAAACCTTGGTAATATGCAACAGAGATGTTCACTGCGATACATGTAAAATACAATCATATGATTCAGATCAATACTTACATCCCTTGGGTATGACATGGACAGAGGTGTGAATGCCACCGAAAATTATGAAACAGTCTTATATGGTTCTTGTGATGTTCCTTTTTATGCTTAGTTACTTTCTTTTCATGATGAATTAAATACTTCTAAAGTTCTATTAATTTATGGTTCATTTGCAGTAGCTACAAACAAAGGTGCATTTTGCTATTATTTTTCTTATTATTAAGATTACAGTGTCATACATTTATACAACAACAACAACAAAAAAAAGCTATCAAGTAGTAGTCATAATATGGAGCTCAAGGAGTATTATAAGGTCTTTTTACAAATTTCATTTTTTTCTCAATCGATAGACACTTTCTAGTATATATTTCTGGTGATGTCTTCATTTTATATGGTTTAATTTATTGTACGTCGAATCTTGGTCCTCTGTACTGATCTCGAATTCTCAATCTCATTTATTTTCTGAATGGGTGATCCTAATCCTCTTTATAAACTTTCTTTGTATTCATTTTATATAAAACTTGTTAAATTTTCATAACGTAAATCTATTCCTTATAGATTTGAGAAAAAAATTATTATGTGCACATATGTAAATCATATTCTGAGAACTGTTGTACTCCTTATTCTGCTACAGGAATCAAGCTAAGCTTCAAAGAAATCTCATGTATCTTGCTGCCATTGCAGACAGCCAACAACAAGTTCCTACCCTTGCTCAAGTACGCATCATCACCAACATGTTATTCCTAAATTCTTCTTTCCAGCCTGTGTTTTCATGAAAATGTTTTCATGAAAATAAGAAACATGGTAATCTTTGATCAGATTGGTGGTTTTATGTGAATTGTTTGATGTGTTAGGATCATCTCTTGGTTTTCCACAAGCAAGAGTCATGATTCTCTAGTGTACATTTTCTCAATTCTTAATTAATCAATTTGTTTATCCACTAAACTTGAGAGATAAAAATCCAAAATAATCCACCTCTAGGATCTGATATTCTCGGATTCACTTTTGATCCTCATATATTTCTTTGAAATTGACCAACTCAGTTGATAGTTGCCATTCAGAACAACGGAGTTGGTTGAATTGAATTTTTTTGATCCTGATACTTTGCTATTTGAACTTACATAAGCTATGCACTGAGTATATGTCAGCATAGGTTCAGCAATAGCAAGTTCCACATGTGTACTTATATGGTCTTAGTGGGCGGTGGCATAAGCAACCCTTGCTTTGCCACACTCAGTTGAACCATATCAATGTTCTCTTTGTTTTACCATTCCCAGATGATTTTTGTTCCTGGCCTTTTTGGTTTAAACTACAAAACCACATAATAGCAATTAATGGCATCAATTTTGATTTTATTTATTTCGCAAAACTGTTATTTGTTTCTAGAATAAGCCGTGTTGTATACACTGTATAACTTTGATGAACTCTTTTCGGTGTAAAAATGCAATAAATAGAGATTTTGTCAAAGAGAGGCCATTAAACTTCGCCGGAAAATTGATCACTTCCCTATATTTTTTTTTTCATCCCTGTTGGAACAAACAATCATGCATCATAAGATGCATGGAAGCACCAACTGAAAGAAAAAGTTATTGCATTAAGGCTTTTTTTTTTCAAAAAATAATGGAAATTATCTTTTTTTTTTGTGTGTGTTCAGTATCATGCATCACCTTTCGGTTCATATTAGTATACACAAAACAAAGTTAATTTGTGATTTGCTATGTATCTGAATGTGCAAAGCAAAACATGGTGAGAGGCTGCGTGAGGGAAGTCAAATATCAACTTTCCCCAATTACAGAGAGTTGTTAAGACAAAATATTGATTGGGTCTTGAAATGATAGGGGGTACCATTTCAAACAAGCCACAGGATCACCAAAATCTTTTGTCATGTAATTACCTCCTCCAAGTCCTTTTACCTTGTTCTTCCCCTTCTTTTCTCTGACATTGCTGCAAAGCCAAACATCAAATTTCTTTGTGTGAAGAGAATCAGTTATGAACATTAACAGTTGAGTTGATGGAAAGATTACTTGCAAGACCAGTGAGACAAAACAAGCACTACTAGGATACCATCCAGACGACATTTATTCAAAAGGGGGAAAAATAATCTATAAAGTAAAATAAGTTAGCAGTGGTTTAAAATTGAAAGTTGAAGCTCTAGCCTTATTCTATGTAATGTCTCCTTCACAAAGGTGAAATTTTTGAAGTTTTGCATCCCCTTCTTGTTTTGAGCTGCATGTCATAGGATATCAGGTTAAGATGATTAGAACTTGATTAGAACCATTCCATGAAGTTCCTAAGTTAGTTACATACCTCACCATGTTTATTTTCTGTCAACAGTTTCCTCCCAATACTGTTATGCAATCAGGCCCTCGTTATGTTCAATACCAGCAAGCCCAGCAGATGACTCCTCCTCAGTCGCTTCTGGCAGCTCGATCCTCCATGCTTTACGCACAGTCACCAATGTCTTCTCTGCAGCACCAAGCAGCACTGCACAGTCAGCTCGGAGTGAGCTCCGGAGGGAACACCGGCTTCAACATGCTTCATGGCGAGGCCAGCGTCGGAGGCAATACGGCACTAGCAGCTGGAGTATACTCCGACTTTGGTGGCCGCAGTACCAATTCAGCGAAGCAGGAAGCAGGGAATGCAGCCTCCGCCGAAGCCCGTGGAGGCAACTCGGGACGGCAAAATGGAGATGGCACGGAGCCTCCTTACTTGAAGGGCTCATCAGAGGAGGAAGGGAACTAGGAATCAGCTTGTGCCGATGTCAGTCAGCATCTTAAGCTAGGTAGAAGGTTGAAGATGACTGAAAACTTTCATGTTGGAACTCTTTTTTTTTTTTTTATCGTGTGGATGATTGTACCAGCCGGCATTGACTATGATGAGGTGTAGTATATTGTATCAGATCTTCCTGTTAGTCTCGTTAGACATATAATTAGTATGGTATGGAAGCTTTGTAGTTGTATGGTTGAATAGTTTGTATTGATTCTACTGAAGTGTTTGTGCTGGCCATGTCAAACCTTCTTGCTTGGATGGTAATCTGCAGTAGTGTGATGAATACTAGACTCGAATGATCCAACTTGAGATAAATTGATGAGCTGTTTCATTTGCTGCAATCTGGAAGCAGCAGTTTTCTTCACTTGTGTGCAGTATCTATGTTGATTTCTGCCACAGCACAATTCATTTGAAGATTTTAATTGACAGTCCCTTTTCACTATTTATAATTTTATTTTATATTCTTAAGATATTTCTCTGTAAATTTTCAACTCCTTCTGTGTTTCTTATCTTTCTTTTTCATTTTTTTTGTTATGTTTTTTAATCATAAGTGACCGAAAAAAAATAGATAATCAAATGAGATGATCTAAATATGGAAGAGAAATAACTTTTTTAGATCGATTTAACCTTTTTATAATTTAAGACTAAGTTTGGAAGATGATATTAATAATCGAGAGATTATATCTAATAAAATTATATTTTATTATTAAGTAATTCTATGAAGTAACAATAACAATCTTTTATCTCTTTATTTGCCTACGACAAATATGATATAAAACTGCATGCAATGCAATGTTTTTAAGAAAATAAAAATATAATCACATAATAATATAAAATATTCAAGTAATATCCCAAAATATCGTAAGATTTATTTTTCTATTTAATCATCTTCATAATAAAAAAAGAATTAAATATTAATTGAAAATACCATTTATATGGAAGTGGAATACATTTTCCAAATTGTGTAATTGGTGAATCAAATGGATCGAGAATAATCCGTGTATGATATCAGAATCATCTTAGGATGGAAGGAAAAAGGATGAACAAAAGAGAAAATAAAATAAAATAATTAATTAATTAATTAATTAATAAGAAGTAGGAGGGCAGCACAGCAAATGCAGGTGGAGCCCTAACCAAATCGGGAGGGCAACCATGTAATATTGCTGCAAATATCGAGCCGGTGGCTCTCCATGTTGACCTAAATGCCCCCTTCGTTAGTCGGCCCCGCAGCCATCTCTTTCCATCGCCACCCCTCCTCGCCTCTGCCCTTTTGCGCTCTCCCCCACCCGTGCCCTCCCCTTCTTCCCTTCTTCGCCCTCTGCATCCCTCTGCCCTTCCTTCGAATCCCTCCCCTTCCCTCCCGATTCCCGCCCTCCTCCAACGTTCGCCTCTCGTTCCTCCCCGAAAGGAGCCACTCTTCCCTTCTGCCTTGTGAACGAAATCTCGAACCCTAGCTGTTCGTCGTCTTCTTGACTCGTCTACTGCGTCTCGTACCCTTAAAGCTCGGATCTTGGCGGCGCTCTCCTGAGGCAGGCACCGTGGTTGAGGTATTCTTATTGGTCTTGAATCTTTGGCTCTGTTGCGGGAAACAAAGATTGGATTTTTATTCTTTTTATGGCTCTGGTTTTGGTTTCGATTCGAGCGCTTGTGACTCGGCCATAGGTTGTGATATTTCTTTGGTTTCTTTCTTGTTGTTGCAAACGAATGTTTGGAGGATAATAATTGTTTCAGTTCTCATCTGTTATCTTTGATGTCTACTATGTTTCTTCCAGGTATTTGGATTTTTAGAAGCTGTTGACAGATTTGAGAAATTTCTTCTCTCTTTCGCCAGATTTGGACTAGATGGCCGACCAAGATTTGGTTCTTGGAAACCCTGGCTTAGCCCTCGGCCAGAGCCATGACCTAGTTATCAGCGAGGACCACGGTTTAGGCCTTGGGCAGAGGCATGGGCTCGTTCTTGGGCACCCTCATGACCATGACCTCGGTTTAGGCCAAGCTCACAGTCATGATCTCATGCTCGGGCATTCACATGAGAGCCAACTGGTTTTGGGGCACCACCACCATCATCATGACCACGGCCATGATGACGGCGAGGAGCTGGCTTTAGGGCATAGCCATGACCCCGACCAAGACGCCCTCGCTGCACAAAATCATGACTTGGGTCTCTCGGACAACCATGAATTGACTCTTGCTGATACCCATGATCTTGGTGTCGACCATAACCTGGACCAGCTTTCCGTTGACCAGGAGCAGGATCTCGCCCTTGGATTGACACAAGAGATGTTGCAGGGTCAGCTAGTAGTCCCTCAGGTATTGCAGGCTCGTGCAGTGATCGTGAATCCAGACCACCAGCTCTCTGTAGGCCAGGAGTTTGCCGATGTCAAGAGCTGCCGCCGGGCTATACGTGATGCAGCCATCGCATGCCACTTTGAGATCCAAACTGTGAAGTCAGATAAGACACGCTTTACAGCAAAGTGTTCTGCTGAGGGTTGCCCATGGCGCATTCATGCAGCGAAGCTCCCTGGGGTACCAAATTTCACTATCAGGACCATCCATGAGACTCATACATGCAATGGAATCAACCATCTTGGGCATCAGCAGGCATCAGTTGAGTGGGTCGCCAACTCTGTCGAGGAAAGGCTCCGAGAGAATCCACACTACAAACCTAAGGAGATACTGGAAGAAATCCACCGCATGCACGGAATAACTTTGTCTTACAAGCAGGCCTGGAGAGGAAAGGAACGAATCATGGCTGCAGTTCGTGGGTCCTTTGAAGAAGGTTATCGCCTCTTACCACAGTACTGTGAACAAATTAAGAGGACGAACCCAGGAAGCATTGCATCTGTCTACAGAAATTATGATGATAATTGTTTT
Source organism: Musa acuminata AAA Group (assembly GCF_036884655.1). Classification (NCBI taxonomy): domain Eukaryota; kingdom Viridiplantae; phylum Streptophyta; class Magnoliopsida; order Zingiberales; family Musaceae; genus Musa; species Musa acuminata. Next base: position 41,776,491 of record NC_088334.1, read on the forward strand.
CAACGACTTTTCATTTCGTTCTATGCCTCAATATATGGTTTTGTAAATGCATGCCGACCATTGATCGGTCTCGATAAGACAGTCCTAAAGAGTAAATATCTGGGAACCTTACTGTTGGCTACTGGGTTTGATGGAGATGGTGCTCTATTTCCTCTAGCTTTTGGGGTTGTTGATGAGGCAAGCGATGAGAATTGGATATGGTTTTTGTCTGAACTGCATGCTTTGCTTGAGGCCAATACCGAGAACATGCCTAGGCTCACAATCTTGTCAGATAGGCAGAAGGGCATCGTAGATGGAGTGGACTTTAACTTCCCCACTGCCTTCCATGGGTTCTGCATGCACCACCTTAGCGAGAGTTTTCGCAAAGAGTTCAGCAATTCTGTGCTTGTCAATCTCCTCTGGGGAGCTGCCCATGCTCTCACGGCAATTGATTTTGAGGCCAAGATTTTGGAAATTGAAGAAATATCACCTGAGGCTGCCTTTTGGATTCGACGAATTCCACCACGTCTTTATGCAACGTCCTACTTTGAGGGAACACGATTTGGACACCTTACAGCAAATATTGTTGAATCACTTAATAATTGGATACTTGAAGCTTCTGCGCTTCCAATAATCCAGATGATGGAGTACATTAGGCGGCAGTTGATGACTTGGTTCAATGAGCGACGTGAGGCTAGCATGCAGTGGACAACGATCCTTGTGCCATCAGCTGAACAACGTGTCTCGGATGCAATAGAACGGGCACGGGGCTATCAAGTTGGACGAGCAAACGAAGCAGAGTTTGAAGTTGTCTCCTCCCATGAAGGCAGCGTTATTGTGGATATTCGCAACCGGTGCTGCTATTGTCGTGGTTGGCAGCTCGATGGGTTGCCTTGTGCTCATGGTGTGGCTGCACTACTGTCATGCCGACAGAATGTTCATAGGTACACCGAGAGCTTCTTCACCGTGGCAAATTATAGGAAGACCTATTCACAAACCATTCATCCGATCCCGGATAAGAGTCTTTGGAAAGAATCATCAGAATCAAATCAAAATGGTGAGAATCAGATTGCGATAGTTGTAAATCCACCCAAATCGCTGAGGCCTCCAGGAAGACCAAGAAAGAAGAGAGTGCGGCCAGAAGATCATGGTCGAGTTAAACGGATTGTGCACTGTAGCCGATGCAATCAAACAGGTCACTTCAGAACAACATGTGCAGCACCTGTGTAACAGTGGGCAGTCTGGTGGTCAGGGTCCTGTCGAAAATTAAGTAAACTTGGAGTAGAGCTTATGAAGAGTTTATTCGGTTTGCTTTTTTCCTCTGATCTCTAGGAAATGCTCTTGGTTACATAATCTTAACTCGATGACATCAAGGGCAAAGCTGATGTACAGTGTAACGTAATCTTTGACCATGTTGGTTGACTGGTTATTTATTTTCTGAATATTTTCAGGCTACAATATCTTTTAAAATTCTCTTCAGTCTGCTGCTTGGATCAATTTATAAACATCTTGGCATTCACTGATCTATCAGCATGTTAACCGTGCCGCTCTTTTGTTAATATTGAAGATATAATCTGTAAGTTGTTTTATATTTTTCTGATAGATGTACAGCTATGATCACTTTCTTTGGATTGCCCCACTTGATATCATAGCCACATTACAGTAATGCATTCGGCAATTTTACTTCAAACGTAGCATATCATTTTGCCGTCTCTGTCATCATGGCTTGTTTCATTTGCACTAATTTGTTGGACCTAATTGATGTTAATGTCATGCAAGAATGTCTCGATTTGCTGATGGAGTTAAGAGCAATGAAGTCGTCAAATTGAAGCGAACAAAAAAAAAATTGATCATTAATAATCAGATGATGAGACTGGCAAACAAAAAAATCTTTTCTCAGTTTGTCTGCCAGCATTGTGGTTAAAAAGTATTTCTATGTTTCCTTGAAATTTGGGATATCATTCGTGCATTATTGCTGGTTTAAGATGAGAATCAAACAGTGAGATTAGGTCGGAAGAAAAGTTGGTTCTTTTGTTCAAGCCATTATTGCACATGAGATGCAACAATCAACAGGACAATTGATGCTACAAACGCTAAAAGATCAAAACGGTTGTTGAAGGTGTCTGTCGATTACAAACTCCATGATCAAGAAATGTTTTACATAGAATTCATGGTTTTCACATAACAAAGTCAAATAAAATCCTTTCAGTACCGAGCAACTGTGAGGTTGATCCACTCGTATACAAATAAGATACAGAATTTACAGCATCAAACATGGCACCGTCGATGTCCAAAGTCCTCAAAAGCCACAGTCAATCAATAAACAAAAACATCAGCTCAGATCGATAGTACGAGGTCATTTTTGTGAGGTGAGACGTGAGAGGTAAGCTTCCAAGAGCATGTAAAAGCACACCTCACATCCCCACTCCAGCAAGAGGCTTGGACTTGAGCCCTTCTTTGCCTTTCATATTCTTGGAGCTGTTCTGCAACTTGTTTGTGGCTTCCATGTTGGTGCCCAAGCTATGACAATGAAACCGACCGCATACTCCATTGCAGTTATCTCCTTCAGGTGTGGTGGCTTCGCCATGGCTCTTTCTTCGAGTGAGCTTGGGTGATTTAGGGCGTGTAGGAGGTACCTTTTTTGAAAGAAAATTACCTCAATTATATAGAATTCAGTGCAAAAGAGTAGTAATAAACATTATCAAGAAAGCAATCAGCTATAAAGGAGTAACGATTAGAGAAGAAAAACTGGATAAAGTTAGTATCAGTATAATATAATGATGCAACAACATGAAAGATGCTTTATGTAATTAATACCATGCTAACTGGTTATCCCTTTGGAAAAAACAATCAAGTATAATATAATATAATATAATATAATATAATATAATATAGAGCAATAACCAAATTCAACCACATCCTTGATTTCTCTCTTGAAATTAAAACTTGTACTTCCTTTTATCTCATGTTTATTCTTGTTTTCAAAGAATTATCTATCATATAAAATTATTAGTACTATGCAATAAGATTTGTCGTACCGCAACATACCGCTTGGTATGGGGGGATATGTATCGGTCCAATAGAAGATTGACAAGAACGGTATATTGGTATGTCCCCATGTATCATGTTTCGGTATGCTTGGTATGGCTCGGTACATATTGTACTGGCAACTGCTCGATACACCGTATAGACCGATAAAGCAAACTATGCTATCCAATTTATTAAAACCAAATAGAGTAAGGACCAATGTAAAATATAACAATGCACACATTAAAGAAACAACAACATGAAGCATTGTGTGAATCAAGGTTTGCCATACCGGATCATACCGCCCGGTACGGGCGGTACGTACCGGTCCGACAGGCGAGCGGTACGCGGACCGCTCGGTACCGGTCCGCACTGTAACAGTAGCACTGTAGTACTGTAGCACTGCTATAGTGCTCGGTACACCATACCGTATCGGTACCGAGCCCGAGTCAAAACGCCGGTATGGTACGGTACGGTAGACCCTGGTGTGAACTATCTAATTATTGTAAATTAGATAAATAGCTTGGATAATTTTTTTACCACAGTTAAATCTGCAAATGAAATTATGCTTAAATGTTAATTTTAACATGTCAAAGCATCCCACTTTCAGCGTTAATAGCTCAAGATGTAAAATGAAAAAGACTCCTTGGTTCTTTCTGTACAGCTAGAAAGTTATACTTAGTAAGTAATGAAACAAATCCAAGTTGATTGCCAAAATATTTGCAGAACTCCAGCCACCAGCAAAATGAAAAGTATTATTTGAAGATCTTAACATTTAAGTAATATATGTGCTTTTATCATTTTTTAATTACTAAAAATATTTAAATACAAGTGAGTCCAAGCTTAAAGAACATACCTTCTTTAGTTCCACCTTAGGAGGAGGGCCCTCATGGTAGAAGCTAGGCATTGGGTTTGCCTTAAAAGTCAACCTCTTCCTAAATTCTTTCAGAGCTGCCTCTTGCTCTTCCTGGAAAACTTAGGAGAATTAAAACTCAACAGTCTTCAAGTCATGCATTTTCCATAAAAGAATGTTTATTAAACTTGTTCAGTTTGGAATTTATTCATAAGCATGCCCTGATAGAGAATCATCTTAACTTTACAACATTATGAAGCATATTCTGGTTCTAAGTCAAGAATTTGATTGTATACAACATTTCAATTTGATTTTTTTTTTTCTCAAACTTAGAAGTGTTCCACAACATATTTCCTTCTTTTCTCTGGTCCATTAGACCCCCACTTTTGTGAGGCCTCTTCAAGATGACTTGCCAGCATGATCTTGTGTACAACTGTCGACTTCGTAACTCCCAATTATTTATCATGTTTGCAATATGTGAGTAATATCTAATGTCTAATAAGCATTTTACAATCACCAAAATGATGCTGGATACTAATTACACAATGTTGTGAAAAATCAGCTGGCTCTCCTGCATCCAAAGATTAGAGCAAATTTTTTGTGCAATGCTGGAAAGAACAATCAAAGGAGACATCATGCGGTACTTGTGCTCATCTTGGAATGAGCATGACTAATATGCAGTCAATGAAATAAGGAGATAGAAGACAGTTAAAAAAGAAACCATGGTACTTACTCACTGCAAAGGAGTATGAATTTTAAGTCCTTTTCAATGTAAACAGTTGAAAGTCTATACAACATGGTGGGCATCCAAATAACATCAGTCTCCTACACATGGTTACCCTAGTAATAGTGTTATATTAAATAAAATTCAGCTTTGGCGTTTACTAGTTATTATGATCTGTTTTCACATGTCTAAGTTTTATGAAGCTTCCCTTTATGTTTGCAAGGTAACTAGTGAGATCTTAAGTTCTAACACATCCTGTAATAAACATACTCCACAGTGGACATAAGATAACTTCTCATGCACCATTACTGAGGAGATAAATAGACGCAAAAAGCATACCCTTATTCTAGCTTCAGATTGGTTTTTCTCTGCTTCCAGAGCCTGGTGTTTCTGTTCCAACTTAGAATAGAACTAAACAAAAGAGAGGATAAAGGGAGCTTAGATTCAGTGGATTAAGATGATAAACAATCGAATTGCATTTAGCAGCTAGAGATAGTACCTCCTTCCGCCTTTCTGCACGCTCATTACATCTGAAAGTAGGGGCAGTTGCCACAGTTGTCCGGCCTCTCATAGTCCTTACAGACAGTGCAGTGCTATGAAATATTTAAGAAACTAATACAGGTCTTTAAAAGATAGACGTTGTCAGAAATGAAACTAGAAAAAGGATACGAAGCAACAGAGTAAGAGTCCTCATTGTCTGGATGAATTGTGTTGTCAGGTTGCAAAGGCTTGCTAGTCATGGGAGGTAAGTTACTCTGGAATACGTTGCAAACAGTCACGATTAATTTCATGATCGACCAATCTTCAGGTTCTCAAAACAATTTAAAGAGAAAATAAAATGTTTTCAAGCATGTCACCACTTGTAAAAGTGATCACCACTTGTGGCCCTTCCATAATTTTTTAAAGGTATGCACTGTGCACCATGAAAAGTTATTTTCTTAAATAAAATTGAAACCAAGTTTTTTGGCTTTGACAAGATTAGATATCACTACTTATGGTCCTTCCATAGTCATTTAAATAGTATGCAATTTGCAACATGAAGTTAGGATGTTTGCTGACTGCATATCATCAGGTTTGTCTCCATTGCCAGTTACCTCAGAAATAAAAGCTCTATTTCCACCTGAAGCACGCTTTTCAGTTGCAAGAGAGAATGGTCGAGGAACAGTGTGGTGAGATTGTATATTTCCAGCATTAGCAGGCCTTGATGCTGCTGGCTTCTTCTGAACTAATGACTTCTGGGTCCTATGCCTCTTTTCTGCTGTATTCTGACCCAAACTTAAATTTCTAAGATGAAGCACTTTTTGTTCCTGATGAGAGTTCTCATCACCCTTTGTGTTGTTTATAGCTCTACCTGACTCAACAATTGCAAAAAGTTTGCTAGAAAGATCATTAGCTTGATCACATTTACTGTTGGGAGCACAAACAACTAAATCTGATTTTCCACCCGTAGCCACTTTTATGATTTCCTTACCCATCAATCTGCAACAAAGTGACTTAATAGATCAAATTCCTGCAGAAGACGGCAACATAAGAAAGAAAGGAATTAGTATATGTGCTGCCAATAAGCAATCATAAATAACATAGTTATCAATGTTTTAGTCACCATAGACTAGCCTCATCTTGCACAAATTAACCAATGACAAAGCTGACATGAACTTAGTAAAATGCTACCTATTTAAGGATTTGGACATTTGATGTGCAGCTATCTTAGCTACCTAGTGAACAGGGACTCCTTTATGATATTAAACAACAATAACAAGATCGTAAGTTCCAACTATTTGAAATTGGCTACATAAATTATTTTACTGTTAATAAAATTTATAAAAAATCATATGTTTAGTTAAGCTCAAAATACTTAAATCTTTATTTATAATTTCTATTAAAGTCTTTCTAGATCTTCTTTTATTTCTCTCTATACCACTAGCATTAATCATTTCACCTCTTTTGACTATTACATCTGAAGGTCTTCTAAACACATGCTCATACCATTTTAAATGATTTTCATCATATTATCCTCTATTAAAGCGATACCTAGTTATTCACAAATAAAAATATTTCTTTTCCTATCCTTGGTAGTAACTCCGAACATCTATCTTGACATTTTCATCTCGACAAGACAAACTTTTTGTATATGTGGTTCCTTAACTACCCAACACTTAGATCCATAAAGCTTTGGCCTCACAACTATCTTATAAAATTTTTTTTTTAATCTCAAAAGTATCCAATGATTATACAAGACTCCTAATGCCTTTCATCATTTTAATCATCCTATTTTTACTCTATGAATAATATCTTAATCGATTTCTCCATTTTATTGAATAATTTATCCAAGATATCTAAAGCTTTTACTTAAAGGGACTTCTTACACATACAACCTAACTATATTCTCCTGTTTATTCATAGAATCATTAAAATTACATTTTATATATTTGATTTTAGTCCTACTTAATCTAAAACTCTTAGTTTCTAAGGCTTACCTTAATAGCTCAAGTTAATAATTAATTCCATTTAGGCTCTCATCAACTAAAACAATAACATCAGCAAACAACATATACCATGGAGGTCTATCATGTACTTAACTAGTAAATTCATCCATTATCAATGTGAAGTAGGAACTGAATGCGGATCCTTAATGTAATCCTATACTAATAGGAAACTCACTAGACATGCTCCTTATAATTCTAACACTAGTAGCTACATCATATCTTTAATAACATCAATATAATTAGTGGATGCACCTTTATTTTCTTAAGCCCATCATAGTAAATCTCTAGGAACCCTATCATAGGAATCTCTAGGAACCATAGGCCTTCTATAAGTCAATAAAAACCATATGTAAATCTTTTTTTTTCTCCTTATATTTTTTCATTAATTGTCTGAATAAATAAATAACTTCTATGGTTGATCTTCTAGGCATAAAACTAAATTGATTTTCAGATAAATTTGTTTCAAACCTTATTCTATTTTAGATAACTCTTTTCCAAAGTCTCATAGTACAGTTCATGATTTTAATTCCTCTATAATTTGAATGTCATTCTTATTTTTATAAATTGGTATTAAAAAACTCTTTCTTCATGTTACAAGCATCCTTTCGAATCTCCATTCATGAGGTATTAAAAAGTTCTTTATGATATTAAACAACTAAGTCAAAAAGAAACTAGAATTCTAGAAAGGTAGAACCTAACAGCTAAAATAAAGACTTTCATGGGGGTGAATGAACATGTTGTAGTTGCTTGTCTTAACCAATTTACTTCTTAGGACTTTGTTCGAAGGGGAAAAGCAAATCCATCTTCAATTCAAAAAAATAATATTTAGTGCACAAATTTTTGTTCAGTATTTTGGTTTCCTGTAATCTAAAACAAAATCAGAAATCATATTCTCTTCACCCCATACGTATAGGAGGGAAGAAAAATAGACCTGTAACAGCAAATGAATACTAATACATCATCCTATACCACAAAGAAACAAAAAATGGTTTCAAACTTTAGACTGCTTGTATATTTTGCTGTATACAACCAGAAAATACAAATACCAAAACAATTCATCGCTGTCTCCACCAATGAAAAATAACACTCTTCAGACAGAAATAATCAATAATCCAAGAGACTTTATCAGATTATGGAAGCAAGATGTTAGTTTACACCAACCTGCAAACGCCACAAAAGATAAGATGACAGTCTAGGTTCAAATTCTTTCCCTGACAATTATCAGGAAAAACTGATGCGGGCAAGTCGATCCCAGGAGCAAAAACTTGAACAAAGAATTAAAGTTTAGATACGGATTCTGTAGGACGCAAATTTTGTGTGACATTTAAAAGATCTCAGGTCTGAAGCATTCAATGGAAGAATACAGTTTTGTCACGGCAACAAGCTAATGTCACCTTAAGAAGACGCCTTTCCCAAATCTTTCTTTTCTTCCGTGTCACTTTCCTGCCCTGTACTTTAGAAAAAGAATAGGTATTTCTTTTTCTACATTGGTTCTTTCATGGAAAAAACCAGACCAATCAGAGAATATGACAATTTGACAATCAATCGAGGTACTTTTGATGTTCGCCACTGAACTTCTTAAAGAGAAAACTTGGCAGCTATCAACAAGCAACTAGCATCAGCAATGGTGAACAACATTATCGGAAGTACTGACTCGGAGGGCAATAAAGTTAACGCAAACCAATTCAAACCGAGAGGAAGAGAAAAACGAGAGAGGAATCAGACGAAAGAAAGACATCTGCACTTACCTGCTTAGACCTAAAAAATCAATTTTTAATGAAGGCAGGATCAATAGAATATTAAAGCCGGAGAAGTGGAAGGAAAAGAAAACATTATCTTCAACTATGTAGAACACGAAGTCAAAAGATTGCATCAAAACCATGCGGCACCAACATTCCCCAACAAATCCTTGCGCACATTCTCAAAATGCCGATTCAGGAGGGATCAGAAAAGCTCTGATCGAGAAGAAATTAGCAAAAGATTCGTACACAGAAGAGACGATCCCAAACGTAAACCGATCGTCCCCTCGAGATCAAGCAGGAACCGAGATTGAACCGCTCGAGCATTCGATTCGGAACAAGAAACGTGTCAAGTATCTAAACAGGATAGAACGAAAGGGAAGGGATCAATGCCTTGAAGTCTCGCCTTCGTTTATTCCTCCCGGGATCCTTCTCTTCCCTCCTCTACCTCCTCGTCCGCCGCCGTCGCCGCCCTCGTCTCCTCTCGGTGACGACACCGAGCTCTGTTAAGCTAATTTATACGGACTCAATTTCTTGACGCCGTCAACTAACGGCAGGCAATCCATCTCTTGCGAGGTGTGCGTTCGAGTTCTTCGCAGGTAATGCGGGGCCTTCGTGTCATATTAGGTGGCAATGATCACCGGTGACGGGACACCAGAATAACCCGACGAAGGAACTAATCCGCTTAATAATGCTTTCTGTCCTTCTTCATTCGAACCCCATCAGCCACCTCCCATACGATTTCGCCCCGCTGTTCGTCTCCAATCACGGAGGGCGTTCCCGAGCGGGTAAACTATGGGTACAAATAAAAAGCTGTTTCGTGAACTTCGATTAAATAACGAAAATGCCACCGATTATATAACGGGAACCCTTATCGGAAATAACGGATGTTACATTATATCTTCCGTTACATAGTAACTTTAATCTGCTAAATTATTATGCCACTTCTTTTTTTATTTTGTTATAGTAATAGGGGTAGGTTAGTATGGTGAATAAACAAGGAAAAATAACAAATATCCTGAGAATTGTACTTTTACTATTACAATAAAAGTTGTTGACTTTGAGTTCCCTCAATTTTGACTTTGTCTTCACATTCCTTTGACCTTCAGGCAAGTATGAAAAAGACATTATTTTTAGATACTGTTATGTACAATAAACAAGTACATAGATCATCTAGCAAACACCCAAAAGCTATTATAAACATTTTTTTGGTGACATGCAAACAAGTTTATAGTATATATGTGATGATGAATTCAAATGGAATTCAGCAACAGTAGAAGTAAATAGCAAAATAGGACAAGAAAGGCTCTACAACACATTATGTGACCTAATGATAAGGATTAGCAGTGAATGTAACTTTCAAATGAGACTTGATTACAAAGACAAGAAGAAGAGATTAAGAGTAAGAAAGAATAACCAAGGATACCCAGGGGTTCTCGACCCGAAAAGTGACGCCATCTTAAACCTCGATGCGATCCACAACCTTACCTCCGGGAGCTGCGGGACCCGTCGATTGGGTGGCTTCTGGTCCCATCCCTGGGTCCGTGTCAGCGTTCTCATGTCGTCGCTAAGAGACCACCAGGGGTCCGCCATCGTGGTGGGCCACCACCTCAGGCTCATCTGTCGGGTGCATCTGTGGGTTTGCTTTGCCGGTATGCGTAGTGAAAGAAGGGACAGCAGTCCATCATCAACCTTGACAATTGCTTGCTCCTTAATCCTGCTTTTGATAAGAGAGTCACAACATAATCCTCTCTCTCTCTCTCTCTCTGATTTGCTACTTTTAGATTGGAGAGAGGTGTCGGTAGGGTGCAAGAGAATTGTCATGTACATGAGTAGCTGAGTTTGATTGGATGATGTCTTGTTAGGGTGAAGGAGAATTATCAGAGTGCACAATTTGAGGACTAATGCAGCTGTAAGGTTGTCTCTCTAGATTGGCATTGCTTGCATAATTGAGAGTCTTCAAGTAGAAATCATCGACACTATGAGGTCAAATAGGCATGCTTAGATTTACTCACCTTCTCAATGCTAGTTTGTGCCTGTCATGATCTAATAAAAGTCTATAGCAACATTATAATTTTTTTGGCTATCACAACTCTAATTATGCTACTATTAGGAGCATTGGTTAGGGAGAGAGGGATTAAGCATCCACTTGTCTGAAGTCTCCGTAAGCAAAAGTATAAGATCTGTGATAAGAATCAAACTTAGTTTATTCACCCTCTTTCTTCCAGAAGCTGTGTTAATGGTTTGTAGTCAGAAGAAGGCCAACTTTTGTCTCATTCACTATGGCTACACTGAGAACTCTCTCTTTTTCCTGCCCTTTTTTGACAGATTAGAGAAAAAAGAGATTGTTTGATTCTTCCTTGGCCTGTTTGATCTCATTTAGAGACTCTCATGATTCTTTTCTTTTCTTTTCTTTTCTTTTCTTGGTGGATAGAGAGATGGGATAAGGATTTGACAATAATCCAGCATCCTGAAGAACCTTGAAGAAACAAATTTGTGAGATCAACATCAGAATTCACACAGGTTTAATCGACTTCTCTTGAGAAAGCTATTGGAGGCTGGAAGGTATCTATATGGTTAAACTCTTGATGTCAGATAAGAGTAGGAGGGGAATGGGAGTTGGCAGACGGTGGTGGGGGAATACTGTCAGCACACCACCAAGTTTACTTGTCTCATCACATTGGAAAGTTAGCTTTCAGATGGTTCATGGAATTATCCATCTATATTTGCATCTTCCTCTAAAGCATCCATCAAACATCACTTCCCAGATCAAACTAGGATTTCCATGGTCTCCATCGAACTGAGTTGGTGGTGGTGGAAAAGCTTGTGGATTCCTCTACCTGGAGTTCTAGGAGCACTTTTAGCTGTTTCCATGTCTCCATATAGCTTCCAGTTAGTGTACTGATGCAATGAGTCACTAAACTTGTGCTTCTGTAGGTGTTTCAACTTGAACAGTCAAAACAACTGTTGAAGAAACATAAAGAGGCCAGCCATCGTTAACTGAAATGTAAAATGAAAGGTGTTGGTCTTTACAAGTTTGTACAACAAACCAGCACAACTCAGAAGCAGCAAAGACTGCAAGAAGAATCCAAGGGAAGCACCAGACTTGTGGTACTGATAGAGAGATGTGATGGAAGACATGGCATCCGAGAAGACAACACTGAAAGAATGAGGTTCATGGAAGTTTCACCAGCGCAGAGAAGCATCTCACTACAGAGACATGGTGGTACCACTTTGCATCACAAGTACCAGCATGACCCTTATCTTTGGCCACAAGAGTGGCCTGGTGGACAACATGCAGGCAAGCACTGGCATGAATGAATAATCCACCAAGCAGACAGAGTGGAAGAAAAATGAACTTGAGAAACATGAATTCTCACTGCTACCTTCCAAGACTGAATCTCCTCCACATTTTTATCTTGGTAAGTTTGATTTTAATTAAACATATACAGGCTTTTCCAAGATAAGAACGATGAGACACATGAGGGAAATTGCTTCTAACCAACAGCTACCCATTTCCTGAGCACTGTTACAGTAGCATTTACAAATGGCAATTGGGGGAAATCCACTTGTAATTTCCCCCTCCCCCGACTTATAAAAAGATGCTGGACATTTGAGAAACTCATGCTCAACCACGTGAAGAGACGACACAATCACCCAAAAAGAAGGGTGGTGCGCAAGATGATAAGCGGGTGCGTTTGTTAATGATGAAATATTCTAAGACCTCTATGTCTGGGAAGAGTGGGTAAGCAACCTGGCATGGTTGTGCTCGCCTTCGTAAGTGACGATGAGCATTGAGGGGTCTTCCAAGCACCTTTCGACGTGTTTTCGTGCAGGGCAGCCTCTCATACTGCTACATTTGTAGTATCCCCTGCATTATTTTAAATGTATTTATCCCCTTTTAGATAAAAATTCATTTGCAAAAGACAACAAAATGAAAGATATAGTGGTTTCAGACACTATAACATAAGTCCAAATTTAACAAAGGATTCAAAGTGTATGTATGCTTCATGAAAGATACATTTTTTCGCTCTTGTAGGTCACTACTTCAAATGTTTGGTATGAGAAAAACCAGAGCCGAGGATACGCATAACAATCTGTTATTGCCCAAAGACTGGCAAAAGAACAATTTCGACAAGAATATTGTGTGCACGATTTGCATTATAAGCACAAATGTGCCTACTTCTTAACTTAATGGTTCTTCTTGCAACTGATAACTAATGAAAAACATAACCAGTAAATTGACTTTAAAGAGAATATTTGAGATAATTTAAGCTCAATTTATAAGTTCTACTAAGGTAAAGTTGACAATCGGTGAAAAAAATGATTGTCATTGCATATTGAGTCATCTTAAGATATGCTGCACGAAGCAAATAAATTAAAACAGACTAATATATAGAACCCAGAAACAACTAAGTGCACAGTCACATCTATCCAGAAATTTGCAGCAACTCAAAGGAAATCAACAAACCATGTACACGAGTATTGGCATGATACCTAGGATGAGGAGAGCCCTTGATTGGCTTTTGCCCATACTTCCTCCATGAGTACTCGTCAGGAGGGATATCAGCCAGTTTATTGCTGATGGCAGGCACCTTAATGGATCTCTTCACTCTCAGTTTCCTACAGGTAATACAAGTAACTATTATTCGATTCAATGCAAAGAACATCAATTCCAGCACCTGAGTGAAGATAACATCCACGACCTCACCTCCTCTTCGAGCAATGACACCGGCCAGTTGTTGCACATTTGCCATTTCCATCCTCCCCTCTGCATACGCACCTCCTCTTGGGAGGAGGGTGCAGGTTAATTGGATCAGATGATGCTGGTCCACCGATCAGATGGAATGGCTTTCCATCCAAGCTGGCCATGCTTCCATCCATGCTTAGCGACGACACGAAGGACCTAGTTGTCGATGCGGATGGTGTGTGGCTAGAGCTCTCAAATTTGAGATTTATGGCACTATGACTCCTCCGAAACATGTCAGCCTCAAGCTTCATCTGCTGATGAAGCTGAAACCTTGGATCATTCTGCTGCTGCTGCCGCGGAAGGAACTGGTACTGACTTGACGATGAAGCTTGCAGCCCAAATTGGTTCTCGAGAAAGCTCCTCCGGTTGATTGGGAGGGGGTTTCCAGAACTTGAATCCAAAATTTGTATCTTGTTCTTTAAAATATTTCTTGGGGGTAGTTGAGGTGGGTTGGGACAATGGTCCATCTTGGATCCCAGTTGACTGTCTGAGAAGAGCTTACTGTTGGAGGGGGATCGGACTTTACTGGCAATTCTAACTCTTCCATGGCCAGCACTGTTACTAAGCAAAGACACCACTCTCTTGAATCTTGAAACAGCATCCCCTGTCCCTGCCAACAGGTTTCCAGATTGGACTTGATCTTGAGACTGGGAGAGAAGGCTCAGAACTCTGTGGCAGCTGTCCACCGCAGCTCTATTAGCTTTCTCCACCTCCTCCATCTTAAAACCAGCGCTCTAAATCACCCTCAAAGATCCCATATTATTAGCACCAGGCGCATCTGACAAATCACAACCGCACTTCATCAGGAAGATCTAAAGATTAACATCAAAGAAACAAAAATTCGATTTTGATGAGGTTTCACACTGGTTGTCTCACTAGAGAGCACCAGATATGATCGAAATCGAAATTATTGGAGGTGTTGGGTATGAAATTGAAGAGAAGACATGTTGTTTCCCAGCAAGTTTAGACTCCGAACCTAGTTCAGCAGGCAGATCCTCCAAAAACCAGTCTACCAAAAGATTCATCAAGATCACATTTTTTCCATCAAACTGGGCTCAAAACATCAGAAAAGAGTATCGTTCACAATGATTACACGTATTCCGACAAAACAAAGAATCAAATATTTAGCCGAAGAAACCAAATCCACGGCGGCAAAGGAAAGAAGGGGATGAGAGGCGGGATCAAGGAACTGACCTTGAACTTGAGGAAAGAGGGGGGAAGGGGGAGGGGGAGGGAAGAACCTGAGAGTGCTGGTGGTGTTGGCCTCCCGATGACGTCCGTGGGATTGGAAGGTGTGAGGAAAACAACAACCGACGGGTTGGAATTCTTTTTCCTCTCCCCTCCACCTCTCCTCATTATTACTTTAATACCCGAAGCCAGAGAGAACAGTAAGCACCGAGGACGCAGGACTCTAATGTTAAATTGAATATTACAGGGGGTTTATCATAAAATTTAAGCAAAGCCATTTTTCTGTTTTAGTCCCTGGAATTCTCAGTATTCCTAAATTCTACACCATCCTGTATCATCATGGGAGCCGTCACCCACTTCTTTACCCGTGCAACGATTGGCTAGAGTGCGGTGGAGCTCAAAAGCAATGGTCCTGCTTTCTGGGTAAGTGATTGATCGTCACATGTAACTTTGTTTTGTTTTCATTCCATAATATATTTTATTTATTTTCACAAGTAATTAAAAATAATCAATCTCAATGGATAGCAATATTAGATTTGTTTGTTTTTGTGCAACTCATTAACCGTTCTAATGAAAATATAATCAGTAAAAGAAACACTAGAATTAAATTATTGTGTAATTTTGACTTTTTAAGTAAAGTTTGGTAACTTTAGATCTCACCAAGACAAATATGAAATATAAATATTGGGATGATTTTTATGATCAATGATATTTTATTTTTTCTATTATTTATGTAACGAAATTTAGTATACTATATCTAGAAACAAAAAAAATCACTAAATACAAAAATTATTATTTTAAAGATCATCTTTTATGAAAAATTACTTATTTTAATTTTAATTTTTTTATTGAATCATTTGTTTGTTTGGGTAACAATATATAAGAATTAAAATATCTTTATTACATTAATGCAAATTAAAATATGAAATTGACTTAAAATGCATCTGAATTTTTTTTTTTTTTTGAAAAAAGTTTGGATCAACCTTAGTTTGTTTGGGTAAAAATAGACAAGAATATAAAATATCTCTAATGTATTTAGCAGCATATTGAGTTTCACATGATATTAATGTAAATCCAAAACTTAAATTAACTTGAGATGACTAAAAGATTAATTATGGTTACACACATTATACTCAAATCAAGAGGAATGCTCACTAAAATCACTAATTTTAGAGGGATATATATATATGCAAAAATATTGACAAAATAAAAAAGCACAATTTGCATGCAAGGTTATTTAATACCTTAAGAAAATGGATCCATG